>NC_036842.1:86215520-86226295 GCF_002910315.2 Salvelinus sp. IW2-2015
ACTCTCTGTTCTCTGCGTTCCTCCCTTGCCTCTCTCCCTTTCTCCATGTGTCTGCCTTCCTTCACCAACCACCCTCTTTGTTTTCTCTCCCTCTCTTTTCTTGTCCTCTCTCCATCATGGCATGTGTTAGCGTTAGTAATTTATTCTACTTCTTTTCTGTCCTCTCTCGCCTCCTGGCATGTATGTTAGGTAGTATTTCATTCTTACCTCTTTCTGGTCCTCTCTCCACCGCTGGCATGTATGTTAGGTAGTATTTCATTCTACTCTTTTTCTGTCCTCTCTCCATCCTGCATGTATGTAGGTAGTATTTATTCTACCTCTTTCTGTCCCTCTCTCCATCCTGCATTTGTAGGTAGTATTTCATCCTCTCCTTCTTTTCTGTCCCTCTCTCCATCCTGGCATGTAATTGTTAGGTAGTATTTCATCTCTACCTCATTCTGTTCCCTCTCTCTCCTGCATGTAATGTTAGGAGTATTTCATTCTACCTCTTTTCTGTCCCTCTCTCCATCCTGGCATGTATGTTAGGTAGTATTTCATCCTACTTCTTTTCTAGCTCCTCTCTGTGTATTAAGGACAGTCTATTCAGGGGTCCGTCACTGTCTTGCTACATTCTCTCTTCCCACAGTCACCATACCCTACAGTCATTGGCTAGCGTGGTAGCAATGACCTTTGCCACCCACTGTTTGGTCGGTATTCGTGTGTGTGTGTGTGTGTGTGTGTGTGTGTTGTGTGTGTGTGGTGCTGTGTGTGTGTGTGTGTGTGTGTGTGTGTGTGTGTGTGTGGTGTGTGTGTGTGGTGGTGTGTGTGTGTGTGTGTGTGTGTGTGTGGTTGGTGTGTGTGTGTGTGTGTGTGTTTGTGTGTGTGTGTGTGTGGTGTGTGTGTGTGTGTGTGTGTGTGTGTGTGTGTCTGTGTGTGTCTGTGTGTGTGTGTGCGTGTGTCCGTGTATGTGTGAGTGGTCTGTGTGAGTGTGTCCGAGTCGTCTTGTGTGTGTTTCTCTCGATAGCAAAGCGGTTAGTGCTGCTAACGGTTTGTTTGGCTGTTTGAGCAGGGTTACAAGTTAAGATTTGCAGCAGGGTTTAAAGTTAGATTGAGCAGGGTTAAAAGATAGATTTCAGCGGGTAAGTTAGATTTGAGCAGGGTTCAAGTTAAGATTTGAGCGGGTTAAGTTAGATTTTGGAGGGTTAAGTTTCGATTTGAGAGGGTTAAAGGTAGTTGAGCAGGGTTAAAGTTAGATTTCATGGTTAGTTAGATTTGAGCAGGGTTAAAGTTAGATTTGGAGCCAAGGGTTAAAGTAGAATTTGTCATGTTAAAGTTAGATTTGAAGCAGGGTTAAAGTTAGATTTTGAAGCAGGGTTAAAGTAGAATTTTGAGCAGGGTTAAAGGTAGATTTGAGCAGGGTTAAAGTTGATTTATCCATGTTTTAACGGGGTAGTAGATTTGAGCAGGGTTAAAGTTGATTTTGAGCGGCGTTAAAGTTAGATTTGTCCATGTTAAAGTTAGATTTGAGCAGGGTTAGAAGTATTATTTGAGCAGGATTAATGTAGATTTGGCATGGATTAAGTTAGATTGAGCAGGGTTAAATTAGATTGAGGCAGGGTTAAGTTAGATTTGAGCAGGTTAAAGTTAGATTTGATGCAGGGTTAATTGTTAGATTTGAGCAGGGTTATGTTAGATTTGAGCAGGGTTAAAGTTCTGATTTGACAGGGTTAAAGTTAGATTTGAGCAGTGTTAAGAGTTAGATTCTGATGCGGGTTAAAGTTAGATTTTTTCCATGGTAAAGTTAGATTTGAGCAGGGTAAAGTTAAGATTTATTCAGGGTTTAAAGTTGATTCATCCATGGTAAAGTTAGATTGAGCAGGTTAAAGTAGATTTATCCATGGTTAAAGTTAGATTTTGAGCAAGGTTAAAGTAGATTTGGCAGGGTTAAAGTTCGATTTGAGCAGGGTTAAGTTAGTTTGAGCAGTGTTAAGTTAGATTGAGAGGGTTAAACGTTAGATTTTTCATGGTTAGAGTTAGATTGACAGGGTTAAGTTAAGGTAGATTTATCATGGTTAAAGTTAGATTTGAGCATGGGGGGGGGGGGTTAAAGTTAGATTTATCATGGTTAAAGTTAGATTTGAGCAGGGTTAAGTTAGATTGAGCAGGTTAAAGTTAGATTTGAGCAGGGTTAAAGTTTAGGTTTGTCAGGGTTAAATAGATTGTGCAGGGTTAAAGTTAGATGTGAGCAGGGTTAAGTTAGATTGAGCAGGGTTAAAAGTTAGAATTTGAGCAGGGCTATAAGTTTAGATTTGAGCAGGGTTAAAGTTAGATGTTGAGCAGGGTTTAAGGTAGATTTGAAGCGGTTCAAGTAGATTTTGAGCAGGTTAAAGTTAGATTTGAGCAGGGTTAAAGTTAGATTGAAGCAGGTAAAGTTAGATTTGAGCAGGGTTAAAGTTGGTTTGTGCAAGGTTAAAGTTTAGATTTGTGCAGGGTTAAAGTTAGATTTGTGCAGTTAATAGTTAGATTTTGTCATGGTATAAGTTCCGATTTGAGAGGGTTAAAGTAAGATTTGAGCAGGGTTAAAGTTAGATTTGAGCAGTGGTTAAAGTTAGAATTTGAGCAGGGTTAAAGTTAGATTTGAGGCAGGGTTAAAGTTAGATTTGAGCAGGGTTAAAGTTAGATTGAGCAGGGTTAAAGTTAGATTTCAGGGGGTTAAAGTTGATTTGAGCAGGGTTAAAGTTAGATTTGATGCAGGGTTAAAGTTAGATTGAGCCAGGGTTAAGTTAGATTTGAGCGGGTTCAGTTAGATTTGAGCAGGTTAAAGTAGATTTGAGCAGGTTAAAGTAATTTATTCAGGGTTAAAGTCAGATTTATCCATGTTAAAGTTAAATTTGAGCGGGTTAAGTTAGATTTGAGCAGGGTTAAGTTAGATTTGTCATGGTTAAAGTTAGATTTATGAGCAGGGTAAGTTATTTGAGCAGGATTAATGTTAGATTTGACACGGATTAAAGTTAGATTGAGAGGGTTAAAGTTAATTCTGAGGCAGGTTAAAGTTAGATTTGAGCCAGGGTTAAGTTAGATTTGAGCAGGGTTAATGTTAGATTTGTGCAGGGTTAAAGTTGAATTTGAGAGGGTTAAAGTTAGATTTGAGCAGGGTTAGTAGATTTGATTAGGGTTAACAGTTAGATTTGAGCAGGGTAAAGTTAGATTGAGGCAGGGTTAAAGTTGATTTTGAGCAGGGTTAAGTTGTTTAGCAGGTTTAAAGTTAATTTGACAGGGTAAAGTTTAGATTTGAGCAGGGTTAAAGTTCAGATTTGGCAGGGCTATGTTTATCTACAGGTCATTAGTTTTGGTGGACTTGTACTGTGTGTTTCTGTTGAAAGCTCTGTGTGTTGTGGAGTAGTGTCATTAGTGTGATGCAGGTGGTAGGAGACAGTTAAGTTCGGCTGCTCATTCACTTGGCAGGACCAACAACAAATATTCTGCAGGGACATGTTTCTGGTAAAGACATTATGTTGACATAGGGAACAAGACTGTATCTCAAGGTAGATAACGGATAGAAGAAAGGGAGATTGTATCTATGTGACATCAAGACCTGATTGAAGACGACTCTGGACTACTGTTTGGAGTGGGAGTATATGGCCTATGACTCATACCAGCGAGTGCATTCAAGTTTAAGATGGTAAGTTACACAGTTGTTTGAACATTGTTAGTTGTTGAGGCTTTTCTGAGTTATTTAATTAAAAGACATTTAAATCAAAATTGTGACTGTATTTGTGTTACCATAATTTCTTTCAGCATACAGCTCCTCCTGGAACCTCAACTGTTCCTCCAGACCCATGTCTCACAACCTTCAAACCTCTCTACAATATGAGAACCTCCACAACCTTACCAGCTCTCCAACATCCTGCATCTGGAGACATAGTGTTGTCCTTCTCAAGGAACAGTTTGAGGGACCTGTCACTTCATCAATTCTAATCACCTTCAGACCTCTTAACATGCTGTTTATACAATTCTTCAGGCTATCAGATATATAGACGGAAACAGCAAGATTGGTCATGCATTGGAAAAATCTCACTACCAATGTGAGTCTCTCTCTTCTCTCTCTCTATTTCTCTGTTATCTCTCTCTTTCTCTCTCTGCTTTTTCCTCTCTCTCTTCTCTCTTTCTTTCTCTCTCCTCTTTTTCTCTTCCCTTTTCATCTCTCTTCATCTCTTTATTGTCTCTCTCTCTTCTCTCTCTTTCTCTCCGCTCTGTCTCTTTCTTGGTCTCTCTCTCTCTAAATCAAAGTCAAGCTGCTTTCATTGGCATGAAAACTTGTTTCCATATTGCAGAGCAACCATGTAAACAATATACATTGTAATACAATTATAACAATACAAATAATAATATAAAATGGCAGTAAATAGCAAATGAATACTCTGTCTCTCTCTAATTCAATTCATTCAATTCAATTGACTTTAGATGGAAGTTATTATAATTACATTTGTCAAGTATACATATCGAAAATTTAAATAAATTATATGTGTTATATTATAACAAATTATTATATATTTATATATAATAAATGGTGGGACTAACAGCAAATAATAATAGTAGTAGTGGAATGGGATTCATTAATAAAGCTCAAAACATTATTAATCAGAACAACAATACCTTAAGAACAGTAGTATGACCAGTGTCAATGATGAGAAGACACATGACCTGGTACGGAAGACAAAAAAATAGCTAAATGGGAACTATTATCAACATTATTTGCATTTTTCACTCGGCTGCCCTCAGGCTGTGGCAGGAGGACCATATTTGCTGCAAACCTGCAATTTTGGCTTTTCACCAATAAAATATTTGAATTTTCTTCATCTTTTATAGTTTCAATATTCTTTGTATTGAATTATAATTTTGGGAAAGAAAATATGCTCTTAGGTCTGAGTATTTGTCACAGTGTAGTAGGGAAATGCCTTCTGTCTACCTCTCCCTGGAGCAGAGTGAGCACAGCCATGTCATTCTGGGCGCCTAGGTTTGTCTCTATAGGCCAAGATGTGCTCATGAGTCTGTCTAGTCATGTTTTCCTTCAGTTTTCTATCAGTCACAGTGGTCAGATAGTCTGCCACATGTATGTCGTTTGGGCCAAATAGCATTGAAGTTTACTTTGATTTTTTGTGGTGTCTTTTCAATAGTTATATATTTTTTCTTTTTGTTTTGTGATGATTTGGTGGGCCAGATTTTCTGAGGGCTGTCCGAGGCTCTATGGGGTTGGTTTGGGTTGGTGAACTGAGCCTCAGAACAGCTGGCTGAGGGATTCTTCTCTGGTTTCATCTCTTGATTGTAGAGCTGTGTGAATGGAATGTTTTTAGGTCACTTGTTTTTAGATGGTTTTGTAAAATTTGATGGCCTTTTTCTATTTCGAATGAGGGAGGGGATGATGGCAATTTTGCCCTAATGGTTATTTGAGTTTTTCTTTTGGTACTTGCAATACAGTCTTGCAAAACTCTGCAGCAAATACTCTTCAATTGGATGTTTGTCCCATGGTTAGTAATCATTATTAGAGGTGGACCATACTTCATTAGCAATTGTTTTTATAATGATTGAAAATGTTGAGCAGATTCTAATTGATTTTCAATTTTGATGTTCTTTTTATGGCTAGAATGCTCTTTTGCTTTGTCTCTCAGCTCATTACAGCATGTGAAGCTACCTGTATTGCTGATTTTAGTCTAGATTGTGTAGTTTTTGGTGTGTTTCTAATAGAACTGTTTTGCTGATGATGAGGACCCAAAGCCGACGTAATAGCAAAACAGAAGTCTTTATTCCGTACAACAACAATATTCTCCTGGATATATAAAGGTAATCCAACAGGAAACTGAAATCCTCTCGTAGTGAGAGGACGACTGGAGACGCGACCACAGCTGCAGGTCGCTTCAGAGGAAGGCGTAGCTTGACATAGACACTGCTCACACGCAGCATTGACGAAGGCAAAAAACGACAGGGGACACAGGACACAGGACAGCAAATCAACAAACATCGACAAGGACAGACGCCGGAAACCGGAGAATGGGCTCTAATCAGAGGGCAAATAGGACAAGGTGTGAAAGAGTAAATGAGGTCGTTTGGAGAATAGAAAAGCTGGGAGAGGAACGGAACGATAGAGAGCTGGAGAGCGGAGAGGGAAAGGGAGGGGGAGAGAAGAGCGGATAGAAAGAGGAAAGAAACCTAATAGACAGAGAGGGAAGCACAGGGCAAGACATGATATCAAAGACAAAACATGACAGTCCCCCCACTCACCTGAGCGCTCCTGGCGCACTCAGGAGGAACCTGGGCGGCAACGAAGGAAATCATCAATCAACACGGTCGCAGCACGTCCGAGATGGAACCCAACTCCTCTCCTCAGGACGTAACCTCCAATCACTAAGGTACTGGTGACCGTCCCGAGAAGATGCCATGATCTTCCTAACTTGTAAATAGGTGCGCCTCGACAAGAGGGGGGGGTGGAGGGAAGGCGAACGGGGCGCGAAGAAAGGCTTGTACACAGGAAGACATGGAAGACAGGGTGGACGCGACGAAGATGTGCGGAAGAAGCAGTCGCACAAGCGACAGGATTGAGACTGAGAGACCGGAACGGACGGAATGAACCGCGGAGTCAACTTGCGAGAAGCGTGTAGGGGAAGGTTACGAGTGGAAAGCACACTCTCTGACGCGACAATACTAGGACTCTCTAATCCTACGTTATTGGGCTCTCACAGTCTGCGCCCTTATCGGCAAAGTGCAGACCTGACCCTACTCTCCAGGTGCGCTCACCAACGTTGGACAAAAGATGAGCGGGGGAACGCTGGAACTCGGCGAGCTTGGGACGAGAACAGGAGGAAGGCTGGTACCAAGACTATCTGAAACGGAGATTAGCCCGGTGCAGACGAGGAAGCGAGTTGTGAGCGTACTCAGCCAGGGGAGCTGTTTGCCCAAGACGAGCAGGGTTTGAAACGAAAGGTGCGTAATATGCGACCAATCGGCTGATTGGCCCTTTCTGCCTTGACGTTAACTGGGGAGAAACGGAAAGGAGACTGACGGACGCACCATCAAACGACGAATCCTCCAAAACTTGTGACGTGATTGCGGAGCTCTGTCTGAAACGGCGTCTACGGGAGGCCATGAATTCTGAACACATTCTCAATGTGATTTTGTGCCGTCTCCTTAGCGGAGAAGCTTAGCGAGGGAATGAAATGTGCCGTTAGAGACCTATCGATAACGTAAGAAAAGTCTTTCCCGCAGACGAAGGCAGCGTAATAAAGTCTAGGCGATGTGAGCCATGGTCCGAGAAGGAATGGGAAGCGGGTCTGAGACCCGGCAGGAGGAGAGTTAATGACTTAGTCTCGGCAGTCCGAACAAGCAGCCACGAACGCTGCGATGTCGTCCTGGTAGGCCACCAAAAGCTGGCGAATAGAAGAAGGCGTACCCGAAGCCGGGGTGGCCAGCTAACTTGGAGAGTGAGCACTGAAGCACCGCCAGAGAGTAGAGACAGGAACGACAGAAGGTTCAGGACACAAAGCGCGGTGTATCAGTGTGCTTGTGTTTGCACTGTATCAGGGGCTTCATCAAACTTTCATTTTGGCCGTCAGCTGAGCTCATTAAACATGAGGAGAGCTGTCACACTGGTGCGTTCTGGGTAGAAAATAGAGCCGCACCGCTCGCCACCCCCTAGTCTGCTCAGTAACACAAGAGGAATTCCTCTCTGCTGTGTGTGTGTGCGTGAGTGTGTGTGTGTGTTTTTCTATCTTATGTACTTGTCTAAATACTGTTAGCTCCTTCCCATGCCCTGGTATTACATTTACAGTAGACAACCATTTGACAAGTAGCCTCAAATATACTTAGCAGGTAAGGGACAAAACACATGACAGTCAAGGAATACCAGAGATATTTAACACATGGACCACACTTCCCCATCCCATCCCCATGTGGTTCTGAGCCACTACTATTTATATCCTTGTGGACCAGACCCCAACTTTGATATGTAAAGCAGGGCTTGACATGAACTTTTTTAGCCACTTGTCCTTCGGACAAGCCAGACAGATTTTTACTTGTCCAGAAGCTCAAGTCACTTGTCCAAAAAAAAGTATAAATCTGTAACACCATTTTTACATCATTGTATGATCCAAGGAATTTCATTTMAATTATAAAATAAAATGCATTACTATATTGTTTACCGTAGAGAATCAGACACAAATATAGGCTACACTCTGCATATTCAAGCCTGTTTCAAAATACAACACTGCCCCTTTAATAAGGCTCTGCTGGAGGATGGTTGGGCCACCCTTTGTAGCCCCAAAAATATTGCAACGTTACAATTACAATTACTTTTTATCTATTTTATTAGATGATTCCCTCCAGGGCTCGAAATGAAGGGCGTCCCGTCATCCCTGGGACGATAAAAAACATGTCTACAGTTCATAACAGACTCTGGGACAGTTCTGGGACAACAGATACAAAATTCATACACTGAACCAAAACAATATGAACGCAACATGCAACAATTTCAAAGATTTTACTGAGTTACAGTTCATATCAGGAAATAAATCAATTGAAATACATTCATTAGGCCCTCATCTATGGATTTGACATGACTAAGCAGCCATGGGCCCAACCACTTGGCAGCCAGGTCCACCCACTGGGGAGCCAGGCCCAGCCAATCAGAATGAGTTTTTCCCCACAAAAGGGCTTTATTACAGACAGAAATACTCCTCAGCACCCCCTCCACAACTAGCATGGGTTACTAATATGACTAGGATTATGCCTTTTGCTGCTGGACAATAAAATAGCGTTGCTTTGAAAAAATGCTGCTTTCCATGGTATATTAATAAGTATTTAAATAATTCCCTCAACATTTCTATGGTRATATTTTGGCTAGGCTACTTTGAAACAAGGTAAGACATGCTTTATAAAATGACATAAAACATCCAGGTTTTAAACAATTAAGTTTATGGTTAAATAGTAAAAAATGWTGACCGCCTTCAGTAAGATTCAAGGTGGGTGATGTGCAGTAGGCCCTATCCTTCACTCTCCGGTTTCGTGACTATTTGGTCTGAARGAACCGTGCCTCGGGTATGTCGACAGAATCAAGCCTTTAGACATTCATGTTAATTATCCTTCATTGTATTTCTCAAACATGACTGCCGTTTAGCCTATATGTATGTAATTAAAAGTCTCATTAAAGTGTGGCTACATTTTCTGYCGCTTCCCTCATGTCAGCATCGGTTTGGACATAAGGCTGTAGCCAATATACATATCACCTACATATTGACGTGTAACCTTTTTATATTTATGCACCTGAAAAATAGATTTGAATATTATTCCAATGTTGGCCTCTCTGATCCATTTCTGATCGGAGTAGTTGTTTGATATTGTGATTGTTTTACTTNAAAAGTCTCATTAAAGTGTGGCTACATTTTCTGGCGCTTCCCTCATGTCAGCATCGGTTTGGACATAAGGCTGTAGCCAATATACATATCACCTACATATTGACGTGTAACCTTTTTATATTTATGCACCTGAAAAATAGATTTGAATATTATTCCAATGTTGGCCTCTCTGATCCATTTCTGATCGGAGTAGTTGTTTGATATTGTGATTGTTTTACTTGTCCATTCGGACAACTTAAATCTATATTCTTCTTGTCCGACATTTTTTTTTTATAGAGGACAAGTGTTAATGTCGAGCCCTGTAAAGGATAAGTAGAATTTGAGCGTGTATCAAGTCAGTGCAGCTATACCATAGCCTTATTTGTGCATTGACATCTTGGCATTCCCCTTTCGCACAAGCCTTCGTTTAGCCTAAATMAGCATTTGTATTTGTATTTATTATGGATCCCCATTAGCTGCTGCCAAGACAGCAGCTACTCTTCCTGAGTTCCAGCAAAATTAAGGCAGTTATATACAATTTTAAAAACATTACAATACATTCATAACAGATTTCACAACATATTAAGTGAGTGTACTCAGGCCCCTACTCTACTACCACATATCTATAAGGAGTGTGTATAGTGCGTATGTTATGGTGTGTTTGTACGCATGTGTCTATGTTTCTATTCTATGACATTTACATCCTATTTTCATTTAATCTTTAACAGGTTTTACCACCACATGACTTACACTCATCAGGACATCAATTACAGGACATCAATAATTGTCTAGTTGGCTATTTGGGATGGGGGTGAGGTGGGGTGACTGAATTCAATTCACCCATTAGTCACATCAGTATCAGGTTTCCGATTGGTTGTGACAGAAGAAACACTCATGGCTGCTGAGTTGTTCTTGCTAGCCTAGCCAGGGCTGTTAGCATCTAGGGCTGTAAAGTCCATGTAGTGGGACTGAAAGAGCCACACATGTATACACACACACACACACACACACTGCCTGCATGCCTGGCCTACTGCTCAGCTGGTTATATAAGAGTGGTTTGTTTGGCGCCGTGGGAAGCACAACACTAGCTAATGTTAATGTATTGTCACTGACTGTTCCTCTGCCATCACAATCACCCGCAAGGCAACGCAACGCAACTCAACGCAACGCATACATCTTTCAGTAGGAAAGGATTTAAGCAAACATGCTGTGATAGAAATAGACAGGGAAAGAATTATGGAGAGAGAGAGGAAGGGAGGGAYGAACGGTGTTACAGTTATAGAGAGAATGAGAAATAAATGGAGGATGTAATGAAATATGAAGAATGTATGGGGAGAGATTGATGGAAATGAAGAGAGATGGAGAGAGAGAGGGGGATGGAGGGAGAGAGAGAGAGAGAGAGAGAGAGGGGGA
>NC_036842.1:86226320-86236411 GCF_002910315.2 Salvelinus sp. IW2-2015
AAGCCATAAGAAGAGGAGGACGAAGAGAACATGCTATCCAAACCTCCACTACCACTATCAGATTTTAGAGGCCATTAGGGAGACTAGACTATCTACCGCTCCACTTAACCAACTTAGTCTAGATTAGAGCCATAAGGGAGATCTATGAACATTCTAAGAGCACCTCACATCTACACTATCTAGATATGACTGCCATAATTAGGGTAGATAGACATCTAACCAGCCGCCACTACCAACATATCAAAATTTAAAGAGCCATGAAAGATGAACTAGACATCTTTACACAACAACCTACCAATCACTAATACAATTTGAAAAAATTAGCCATCAACACGTAGACGACTAGAACTAGTCTACCTCACTTATTCAGAACTTAGAGCACAAAGGAGAACTTAGACATCTCCCCACTACCACTATCAGATTTAGTAAGCCACAGAGAAGGAAGAATCCTAGACTACTCTACACCGTTAAAACCTACTAAGCATCCACTAATCAGTAATTTAGAGCATTTAGGGATGACTAGACATCTAACCAGCACACATCTACCAACTCTTAAAGGCAGATCTGTTTAGAGGCATTACCACAGGAGAGACTTAGTACTAACCTAAGCGACCCCCTAGACCCAGTAACCGACTAGATCATCTCCCCACTCTCAAACAGACTAACTTCTCCTGCTTCTCTCTTCTCACGCACCCCCCCCCCTCCTCTCCCCTCCCTTCCACCCCCTCTCCTCTCTCCGTCCTCCTCTCTCCCTCTCTCCTACTCTCTCCATCCCTCTCTCTTCTCCTTCCCCACTCTCTCACTCTTCTCTCCTCTCTCTTCCCTCTCCCTCACTCATTCCTTCTCTCTCTTCTCTCTCTCTTTCCCCTCCTCTCTTTTCTCTCATCCTCTCCCCTCCACTCTCTCTATCGGCTTCGCCTCTTTCTCCCCCTTCCTCTCTTCTCTTTTTTCTCAACGCTCTCTCTCTTCTCTCCTTCTCTTCTCTCTTCTCTCTCTCTCTCTCTCTCTCCTCTCTCTCGCGCAACCTCTCTTCCTTCTCTCTCTCACTGTCCTCTCTCCTGCTGGTAATTGCCTCAATGTTGGTTGTTGGATTTCAGCAAAGTGGAAATCCCTCATGACTCTCATGACTGCCTTTCTTAGACACGTGTTCTCTCTCTCTCTCTTCTCCCTTCTCTCTCTTTCTCTCTCGCCTTCTCTCTGTCTTCTCCCTTCTCTCTCTTTCTCTCKAAAGTGAAGMGGGATATCTAGTCAGTTTCTCATTTAACCCAACCCCCATGAATCAGAGAGGTGCAGGGGGCTGTCATCAGCACTCGGGGAGCAGGTGTTGTGGGGGAAAACTGCCTTGCTCAAGGGAAGAACAGCAGATGTTTCCACCTTGCCGGATTCAGGGATTCAAACAAGGAAACTTTTGTTTACTGTCCCAACGCTATCACCACAAGGCTACCAAGGCAGATCTGTTTCGGTGTTCCAGTAAGCAACCCAACTGGTGTGTGTGTGTGTATACATTCGGATGCGTGTGTCTTTTCCTTATTCAGATCATCAAATTATTTCCATATTGTGTATCTAGTTTGGGGAATTTGCGGTATTTTATTAGGATCCCCATTAGCTGTTGCAAAAGCAGTAGCTACTCTTCCTGGGGTCCACACAGAACATGAAACATGACATAGTACAGAGCATTAGTAGACAAGAATAGGACAGAAATACATCAATACACTGTTTTGTGCCATGAAGCGATGTGTACATCAATACACCAGGCGGTGTGCCATGAAGCGGTGTGCCGCCAGGCGGTGTGCCGTGAGGTCGGTGTGCCGCCAGGCGGTGTGCCATGAAGCGGTGTGCCGCCAGGCGGTGTGCCATGAAGCGGTGTGCCGCCAGGCGGTGTGCCGTGAGGTCGGTGTGCCGCCAGGCGGTGTGCCATGAAGCGGTGTGCCGCCAGACGGTGTGCCATGAAGCGGTGTGCCGCCAGGCGGTGTGCCATGAAGCGTTGTGCCGCCAGGCGGTGTGCCATGAAGCGGTGTGCCGCCAGGCGGTGTGCCATGAAGCGGTGTGCCGCCAGGGGGTGTACCATGAAGCGGTGTGCCGCCAGGCAGTGTGCCATGAAGCGGTGTGTCGTCAGGTGTCGGCAAAGAAGTGCAGCTTGTTGATGACTGATCTCTCTCTTGTAAGTAGAGCACAGACTGTGACGCTCCCTCTATTTGCCTCCCTTCTCATTGCTCAACCAATCACCAGCATCGGAAGCGCAGGTCTTTTCATATTTGTTTTTCCCAAGGCATTGCTGCACAGTCGAAGGGTACGCTAATCCACCCCATCTAGAAGAGGAGGGATAGAAAGAGACGCCCAGGATGACTCACCCCTCTCTCTTTCTCCCTCCATCCTCTGCTTGCCATCGGGGGTTTGAGGGATGTATATATACAGATCTCTATATTGTTGGTGGTACATGACATTTGGGCTGCAGTCTGATTCTCTAACCTTCTTAACGAAGTGTACACTTGTTTACTACCCTCATGGGTTAAAAAGGAAAGGACTGGTGTAAGAAAAATGGTTGAAAGCCTTTGTCATTGAGGCAGGTACAGTTCCATTAGTGGTAGGGCACTTTTTGATGGCTCAGAGCAGAATAAGTTAGGTGTTTTTATTGAGTCATGAATAGGTTGGTTGTGGACATGTTTTTAGTGTCATATTGTGTCTGTTGACCTTTGTGTTTGAAGCCTTGTAGCTGTGAATCTGTTACAGACCTGCAACAGCCACAAGTGGTATTAAGTTGTGTTTTATGGCCCATAGATCTTGACATTTGCCCTATTATGGCCCATTGGCCATCACAGGGATATAGAAGAGATGAGCAGAGATAGGAGAGATTGAGTCCTCATCAAATAAACAACTTTCCTGCTCTCTCTTCTCACGCCACCACCCCTCCTCGTCCCCTCTCCTCCACCCCCTCTCCTCTCGTCCGTCCTCCTCTCTCCCTCTCTCCTCTCCTCCATCCCTCTCTCTTCTCTCTTCCCCATCTCTCTCACTCTCTCGTCTCCTCTCTCTTCCCTCTCCTCTCACTATTTCCTTCTCTCTCTCTCTCTCTCTTTCCCCTCCTTCTTTCTCTCTCCTCTCCCCTCTCACTCTACTCTCAATCTGCTGCTTCCCTCTTTCTCCCCCTCCTCTTCTCTTCTTTTCTCAACGCTCTCTCTCTCTCTCTCCTCTCTCTTCTCTCTCTCTCTCTCTCTCTCTCTCTCCTCTCTCTCCGGCGCAACCTCTCTTCTCTTTCTCTCTCACTGTCCTCTCTCTGGTAAATTGCTGCAATGTTTTGTTGATCCTTCAGCAAAAGTGAAATCCCTCATGACTTGCCTTTCTTACCCACTGGGTTCTCTCTTCTCTCCTCTCATCCTGCTCTCTCTGTTCTTCTCGCGCTTCTCTCCTGTCTTCTCCTTCTCTCTCTTTTCTCTTCAAAAGATGAAGGGGGATATCTAGTCAGTTTTCCTCATTTAACCCAACCCCCATGAATCAGAGAGGTGCAGGGGGCTGTCCATCAGCAACTCGGGGAGCAGGTGTTTGGTGGGGAAAACTGCCGCTTGCTCGAAGGGAAAGAACAGCAATGTTTCCACTGTTGCCAGGATTCAGGGATGTCAAACAAGGAAACATTTTGTTTACTGTCCAACGCTATATACCACAAGGCTACCAAGGCAGATCTTGTTTCGGTGTTCCAGTAAAGCAACCCAACTGGTGTGTGTGGAGTGTATACATTCGGATGCGTGTGTCTTTTCCCTTATTCAGATCATCAAATTATTTCCATATTGTGTTATGCTTAGTTGTGGGTTTTGCGGTATTTTATTAGGATCCCCATTAGCTGTTGCAAAAGCAGTAGCTAACTCTTCGGTGGGTCCCACAAGAACATGAAACATGACATAGTACAAGCATTAGGTAGACAAGAATATGAGTACAGAAACATCAATACATGTTTTTTGTGCCATCAGAAGCGATGTGTACAATTCAATACACCAGGCGTGTGATGAAGCGGTGTGCCGCACAGCCGGTGTGCCCGTGAGGTCGGTGTGCCGCGAGCGGTTGTGGCCATGAAGCTTGGGTGCCGCAGGCGTGTGGCTCGGTGATCGGTGTGCCCGACTGAGCGCGGTGTGGCTCCAGAACGGTGTGCCGCAGAGGGTGTGCCATGAAGCGGTGGTAGCCGATGGCGGGTGTGCCATGAAGCGGTGTGCCGGCCAGGTCGGTGTACCGGTTGCCGCAGGCGGTGACAGAAGCGGTGCGGCCCCGCCAGGGTCTCCGCGTGTACCATGAAGCGGTGGTGCCGCCAGGCGGTGTGCCATGAAGCGGTGTGCCGCCAGGGGTGGGCCAATGAAGCGGTGTGGCCGCCAGTCTGTCGGCAATGAAGTGTTCAGCTGTTGATGACTTGATCTCTCTCTTGTAAGTAGGAAGCTAACAGGGTTCGCAGATTGCGCAGGCGTTGGCTTGAGTGTACTTGGCGTGGTGTACATGAATGTAGGCGACTCGATAGCTAGCTGGGGTGCGCACCTCCCTTACTTATTGCCTCCCTTCGCATATGCTGTCGACAGCGAAGTCACAGCAGTGCAATGAGCGGAACGCAGAGGTCTTTGGTCTTGATTTGTGGTTCCTCCAAGCATTCTGGATGTCTGCAGATTTGCGATATCGAGCAGGCGTGTTTCTAAAGTGTAACTCCCATACTGAGAGGAGAGAGGAGATGGGGATAGAAGAGTACGCCCAGCGATGACTCACCCCTCTTGCTCTTTCTCTACCTCTCCGCATGCTGGTGGCCTCGGGTAATTGAGGCATGGTATATAGTGTAGCGATGCTGGTATATTGTATGGTGGGTGTACAACCGTAGATCAATACTATTGGGCGTGCCAGCTCCCTGATTCCTAGTGACCTTGCTTGACTGATCAGATGGTTGATCACTTTAGCGAGGACGTCATGTGCTAGTTACGAGGCGCGCCACTCGTGGTGATAAGGAAGGATAGGACATGGCCTGTTAAGAAAATGGTGCTATGAAGTGAGTGCTCTTGTTGTCGATTTGAGGCGGTGCAGGTTACCGGTACTAACTGATGGTCCGATTAGTGGTGAGTGCGGTTCGTGGAGCGCACTTTGTGTTGATGCGCATCTAGGCTAGAATAAAGGTTGAGTGCGTTTTAAAGTATGAGTTCATGATACGGTACGTGTTGTGGACATGAATTTTAGTGTCATATTTGTGTCCCTGTTGACCTTGTGTTTGAAGCGTTGTAGCTGTAATACTGATTGAAGACCTGCAAACAGCCACAAGTGGTTATTAATGATATGTGTTATTTATGCATAATCCTTGACATTTGCCCCTATTATGGTCGCTTCGTTTGGATCACAGGGATAAACTAGTAAAGATGCAGCAGAGTTTTTTAATGTGTATGAGTGATTCATAAGGAGTGGCTGTGTGTGTGGGATGTCTGATCAGATGAGGAGAGGAGAATTTTCTGGAGGGTATTTTTTCACTCTAGGCTCCAGGATACATACTTATAGTCCTGTACTAGGGAACTGCCCTACCTTAGTCCCATCACTCGATCTTCTTGGATCTATTAACATAATCACACTAATCATCAGCATCTGCACAGCACACACACACACGACACATTCACACTATCACAAGCACGACACTGCCATTGCACGCACATTGCACATGCCACACATACAATACACAACACACACACACACCACCATATACTTTTAGCACACACACTACACACCACACACACACACACACACACACACAACACACCCACACACACACGATTACTACTTTTTCAGCACACACACACACACACTCATTAATTTGTTCTTTATATTTTACACACTACACACATCAACACATCTCACTATTCTTTCTTGATTATTTAATTATATTATTGCTTTCAATCTAATCACTACCACTGATACACACCACCACACTTCAACTAATTCACACATCACAGTATCTATCTTACAGTGTAAACTGTCTCTATCGACGAAAGAACTGTGCTCTCATATTCTCCACTGTTCCATGAGGCGTCCACATTCCAGTGACATAATGACAGCATATCATAGTCTGTGTGACTGCATCTCTGTCCAGTCATAATAATATTGCTGTTCGATGAGATCAGTGACGCGGACTCTAGTAAACACATATATGAGTGGGTTTTTATGATGAAACCTGAGGGAAAGCAGGCATTTTTAGATAGTTCATGTTGTGTGGTGTTCTAATTGAGTCGGATATCAGACTAGGGAAGATCTTCATGATAGGCAGCTGGTAGGCCAGATTATACTCATGCTATCACAGGACATGTATGTCAAGAGTCTTTTGAGCTTTTTGTTAATTTACCATCGAGTAATGTTCTCAAAAGCATTCCCCTGTTCCGGCTAATAGTTAACAAGCATAGTGAGTGTGAGAGGAGAGCGAATAAGGCTACTTAAACGCCTGTTAAGTCACCAACAGTAGGCATACGCGTGCTTGTGTGGTCTAGGTGAATGGCACACATCACGACATGTGATTATCTTAGCTTATACTTTTCAATTCTATCACATCCAGACATCCAGATTGTCGACATGAAACACCGCAACTACTACCACACCCACTCAATCACACACACACTTCACACCCAACACATCAACCACACCTACACATCACTTTCACATCACTACAGCTATATTGTTTTCTCATTTGATTGATGATTACTTCTGGTGAGTTTATTTTATTGCTTGTTGTCATACGTATCACACATCACTACATCTCAACTATTTAACACTGTTCAAACAATAGCCTCTCTCGATGGCTGACTTTGCGACTCAGCCAATCAAATTGGTCCTTGCTGTATCCAATTCCATGATGATATAGAGATCTCATTATTCTTGTATCTGTGCCATTATAGCTTCTGTGACAGCATGGACAGCGCCATTGAGGCTATACACCCATAAGAGATGCTCAATTCTCTAAGGCCTTCTTATTCCTTCTTCATTTCAATGTGAAATAATTTTCTTGAAGGATTGAGAGATAAAAATAAATATGATGTACATGTTAGAATTCAAGCCTTCTAGATTTAGCTAGTCTTTTCCGGTGTACTTATATATGTATTGTTGTTGCTGTAGCTGTTAGGGATATTGATGTATGCAGTAAGACACTCTGCCTCTGATGTACATTTCAGATGGTCATGGATTACACAATTCTAATTTTTCTTCAGAGCTGCTTTGATTGATTTCTCTCTCTGTTACTTACTGCTAACGACTCTTCTCTATTTCATTTCTCTCTCTCTCTCTCTGTTTCTCTCTCTATTTATTTTATCTCACCCTTTACCTTCTTCCACTGCACCTCTCTCTGTCTTGTTCTTCATCACTCATTCAAGTCATCTCTCTCCCTCTCCTCCTCTCTCTCTCCCTCTCCTCTCTCTCTCTCCCTTCTATTTCCTTATCCCCATCTCATACTCTCCTCTTCTTTTCTTACTCTGATTCAACTGTCTGCGTCTACTTTTTCCATTCTCTCTCTCTCTCTCTCTCTCTCTCTCTCTACTCTCTCTCTTTCCGTCTTCTCGTCGTCTCTCTTCTCTTCTCCTCTCTTCTCTCTCTTTATCTCTTCTTCTCTCTCTTTTCTCTCTCTCTTCGTGTCCTGTCTTCTCTCTCTGTTCTCTTCGTCTCTCTCTTTTTCTCATGCCTTCTTTACACGACTCTTTCGTGTCTTTTTTCTGTACTCTCTCTCTCCTCTCTCTCTTCGAATACCGTTCTTCTCCTCAATCTTCTCGTCTCTCTTCTTCTCTTCTCCTCTAATGTCACACCAGTCGGCAATTAGCCTTGATTTTTTAGATACATTTTCCTAAGTCCTGTTGAGCTCGCTCCGTGTTTACCTTACCCCAGTCCACTTCATAAAATACAATCCTCATCCTTTATTTAACTGTTTGTAT
Organism: Salvelinus sp. IW2-2015; assembly: GCF_002910315.2. Taxonomy (NCBI): domain Eukaryota; kingdom Metazoa; phylum Chordata; class Actinopteri; order Salmoniformes; family Salmonidae; genus Salvelinus; species Salvelinus sp. IW2-2015. The sequence continues at coordinate 86,234,231 of NC_036842.1, forward strand.
GTAGTTCCTACATACTAACTCATTCAAACGGATGGTGATTTAATAATCACTGATTCTATTGTATCTGTATATGACCAGACAGCTATAGTGTAACAGTATGGGTGTGATACGACAGTATGGATCACTGTACTGAAGACTATGATAGGTGTATAAGAGTCAGTTACTGGTAAATGTAGGATCGACGCGCATTAGACATAATACTAATATACTACACTTATAATAGTGGGTAAAACAGTTTGTGACAATTGTATTCACAACAGTGACCAGTGGGTTCAATGGCAATTATTCATGCTCGTTGGTCATTATTATCTTCTTAACGCTTTACATCATTACACTTAGCGCATGTACATCCTCAGATGCAACTAGTCATCTAGGTTACATACTACAGATTTACCTAGGTTGTTCAATATCATCTATTCAGTACGTCGACCTCCTCGTAATGTCGGTTGTGCTTAACCGTCTAGCTTAACTATTCTTTTCCTAACGGCTGCATTGTACCACATTGGGTGTAGCCGGCTAGTGTAACAGTTGCACGTAGCAGGATGTCGTACCTTTCTCAGGTATATGTTGTGCTTTATGCATTATTTCTATTATCCATTCTTTGTTATATTATTTTTTGTGCCTCGCGTTATTCTAGCCTGTACGAAGCAGTTTTAGTTGGAGGCTAGCCGGCTACGGGACAATATATGTCTCTAAGGTGCATGTACGGTGGTAGCCGGCTTATAACAAGTCTTTAAGGTGCATGTACCATCTCGGGCATATCATTTGGATACTTCTTACTAGTTAGAGTTAGTGCGTAGCCGGCTTTAGTAACTGCTCTTACTCTAAGGTGCATTACGCCTAATCTAGTCCTTGTTACTACCTACCGTCATCTGTGTTATAGGGTACGTGAGGTGGTAGCCGCTTTCAGCTAACAATCTCATAATCAAGGTACATGTACTACCCGGTGTGAATTTAGACCCGGCTATTCAACAGTTTCCTCCTAAGTAGCAGCATGTACCTATTTTTATTTTCTGCCCTACGCTACTATTAGCTTTATACTATTTGTTGTACAGTTACTTCAGCTATATAACTGTCTCACCCTCGGGGACTGGTAGCCGGCTAGTTAACAGTTCTTAAGGGTAGCATCGACCTTAGGTTAACCGTCCGCATACAGCTCTAGGTTCATGTACGGTGGTAGCCATCGCTAGTAACATCTCAAGCCAGGGCTGTACATGTACCGTAGTAGGTAGCCTCGGCTAGTAACAGTCCCTAAGGTACATGTACCGTGTGGTAGCCGGCTAGTAAACAGTCTCGTAAGAGTGCATGTAGTCCGGGTGGGTAGCGCGCTAAGTAACAGTCTCTAAGTGGCATGTACCGGGTGGTAGGCCGGCTAGTAACAGTCTAAGGTGCATGTCCACGGGTGGTGGTAGCCGGCTAGTAAAAGTCTTAAGGTAGCATGTACCGGGTGGTAGCCGGCTAGTAACAGTCTCTAAGGTGCATGTACCGGGTGGTAGCTCGGCTAGTTACAGTCTCTAAGGTACATGTACCGGTGGTAGCCGGCTTAGTAACGTCTCTAAGGTGCATGTACCGGGGTGGTAGCCGGCTAGTAACAGTCTATAAGGTACATGTACCTGTGTGGTAGCCGGCTAGTAACAGTCTCTAAGGTACATGTACCGTGTGGTAGCCGGCTAGTAACAGTCTCTAAGGTGCATGTACCGGGTGGTAGCCGGCTAGTAACAGTCTCTAAGGTGCATGTACCGGGTGGTAGCCGCTAGTAACAGTGACTAAGGTTCAGGTACTGGGTGGTGACTGTTAACAGTCTGATGGCCTGGAGATAGAAGCTGTTTTATCCCTCTCGGGTCACAGTTTGATGCACATGTAATGTCTCCGCTTTCTAGATGGTAGCGGGGTGAATAGGCTGTGGCTTGGGTGGCTGAGGTCCTTAAAGATCTTCTTGGCTTTCCGGTGACACCGGGTGCTGTAGATGTCCTGGAGGGCAGGCAGTGTGCCCCGGGATGTGTTGGTCTTACTGGTAAATAAAACTCTGGAAATATGAAATACTCTATTAGTAGTAGGAGAGCCCTGCGGTTGCGGGCGGTGCAATTTCGCTACCAGGTGGTGATACAGCCGACAGGATGCTCTCAATGGTGCATCTGTAGAAGTTGGTGAGGGTTTTATGGACCAAGACGATATTCTTTC
>NC_036842.1:86237293-86247709 GCF_002910315.2 Salvelinus sp. IW2-2015
GAGTTTTAATTTGTGGATGAGATAGAAAGTGAGTGGTGTTGTGTGGTGTGTGTAAGTATGGCTGTCGACAAGGATGAGTGAAGAGATGATGGAATAGGAGATTTGGGGGAGTTTTTGTTTTTTTTTTTTAATTTTTTTTTTTGGTTGTTTTTTTTGTTTTATTTTTTTTTTTTATTTTCCCAGGAGATACCGCCCAGGGATCAGTTACTGGCGGTGCTAGGGTGTCCGCCTGGAGAAATACTGCTTATCCCCCACGTCGAGAAACCTGGAGCACAGCACGAAGAACCACACACACATGACAGCGAGAGGAAGTGTTAGTTTTCTATCTTTGTGAACATCGGAGGCACATGTGGATACCCTGCACTAAAAAATCATCCATTCTCTTCAGCCTCCTGAGGTTGAAGAGGCACTGTTGCGCCTTCTTCGCCACACTGTCTGTTTGAAGGGGCCATTTCAAGTCCTCAGTGATGTGCACTAGAAGCTTTTGAAGCTTTCCACTGCGGCCCAGTCGATGGGGGCGTGCTCTCTCTGCTGTCTACTGTAGTCCATCATCAGGTCCTTCGTTTTATTGATGTTTCCTGGCACCACTCCGCCAGGCCTCTCACCTCCTCCCTGTAGACTGTCTCGTCGCTGTAGGTAATCAGACACTGTTTTGTCGTCAGCAAACTTAATGAAATGTGAGATGTGTGTGGCTACCCAGTCATGAGATGTGTGTGGCTACCCAGTCATGAGATGTGTGTGGCTACCCTGTCATGGGTGAACAGGGTGTACAGGAGGGGGCTGAGCACGCACCCCTCTGGGGCCCTCGTGTTGAGGATCGCTTGGCGTAAGTGTTGTTGCCTACCTTCACCACTTGGGGTCTGCCCGTCAGGAAGTCCAGGACCCAGTTGCACAGGGAGACCCAGGGCCCTGAGCTTAGTGATGAGCTTGGAGGACACTTTTGTGTTGAAGACTGAGATGTAGTCAATGAACAGCATTCTTACATAGGTACAGTATTTATCTTGCCCAGGTCAGATAGGACAGTGTGCAGTGCAATGGCGATTGCGTTGTCCGTGAATCTGTTAGGGCGGTATGCAAATTGTACTGGGTCTAGGGTGTCGGGTAAGGTGGAGGTGATATGGTCCTTAACTACACCCTCAAAGCACTTCATGATGACAGAAGTGAGTGCTACGGGGCAATAGATATACTTGGGTACAGGAACAATGGTGGACATCTTGAAGCAAGTGGGAACAACAGACTGGGAAATGGAGAGATTGAATATGTTCGTAAAAACTCCAGCCAGCTTGTCTGCACATGCTCTGAGAACGCGGCTTGGGATGCCGTCTGGGCCAGCAGCCTAGCAAGGATTAACACTCTTATATGACCTACTCATGACGGCCACGGAGAACGAGAGCACACAGTCCTCGTAAGCGGCGGGGGCCCGCGTCGGCTACTCCATGTTGTTTTCCTCGAAGTGGGAGAAGAAGGTGTTTAACTTGTCCAGGAGCGAGGCTTCGATGTCCTCGGGGTGGCTGGCGTCTCATATCTGAGCCGTTGAATTGTGACTACACTTTTTACCTTTACTCTCGTTTTGCTTCTTTGATTGCCTTACGGAGGTCATAGCTAGTTTGTTTGTACACATCCATGTTCCCAGTCACCTTGCCATGGCTAAATGCAGTGGTTCGCGCTTTTAGTTTTGCACGAATGTTGCCATCTATCCAGGGTTTTTGGTTTGGATAAGTTGTAATCGTTACAGTGGGAACATCATCTTATACACAGCAGTGACAATGACCAAAGAAAATGATCTCGGTAGGTATGAGGTCGGCATTGGATGGTGAGGTATTCAAGATCGGGAGAACAAAAGGACTTGAGTTCCTGTACGTTACCACAATCGCACCATGAGTTGTTAATCATGAAACGAACCTCTACGCCTGCTTAGGAGCTAGAAACAGGGTGACCATGTCTATCGGCGCCATCATGCTAAAATGCTTTAGCTATTAATTAATTACCTCCAGTGCATCATCAATAGGATCAATGAGGCCTTGAGGGGCTCAGAGACTGACAGCTGATGAAATCTCTGAGGGTCTAACTGGTTGCTGCACCGTCCCTCTCATCACGCTATAATGACCCTCTCACGACACCACAGAGGCGTATTCGTGTGTGACCCCTGACCTCTTCCAGCTCACCAGGATATCGACAGCTCCCCATTTGGTCCTGATTCCCACAATAGGGCCGACCCTAAACTCTAGTGTGAAAATGTCTTGTTTTCCGCCCTTCCTCAAAGAAAGATTATGGTAAGCACTAATTACTTCCTTATGAACCATTTACTAACTACACATACAGCATTTATTAATCTCTTATTAAACATTTACTAACTACACATACAGCATTTATTCATCTCTTATTAAACATTTACTAACTACACATACAGCATTTATTCATCTTTTATTAAACATTTATTAACAGTAGAAAGGGTCTGCCTCTAGTGAGGTTATCTGCAGGTCATGGAATGCGTAGTAGTCTGTGCTGGTTACCCAGAGGTCGCCTTGTTCTCTCCTCTGCAGTGTAAGTATTATTGGATGGATATCCCCACCAGAGATAAACGCTGGTTACAGATGCCATCTCCTTCACAGGGAGCCACAGGCTGTTTGTTTGTTGAGGTAAACACATGTTTCTGCTAGTTAGCAACGTGCCCTAAGAGCTGTGTTGTGTTTGGTAAAGTAGAATCATAATCATGTAAGGACTGGTCATCCATATCTTCAAGCTGTTATACAACTGTAACAAATGCCTGCATACATTTTCCTGGGACTAACCAGATTAATAGTCAGAGCAGAGACACCTAATGGAGTGGTCAAAATGTATTTTTTCATTTAGTCCAGTGGAGGGTCATGTAATTTGTAATAGATTACATTTCATATTGCTCAGTGTTGGAGAATTAGTTGCTTATTATATCTAGATGTGTGCCTGATGCTGCCCCTCATCCCTGATTCTGCCCCTCATCTGTGATTCTGCCCCTCATCCCTGATTCTCTGCTGGGTGCAATATCAGGTGCGCCTAGTTCGGTCTCAATCAAATGATCCATAGTTTATACTACAAATGATCCATAGCCTATACTCTTGGAGAGCTACCGCCCTGTAGGTTTTCACTCCAACTCTAATTTAGCACACCTGATTCTAATAATTAGCTGGTTGATAATCTGAACCAGGTTAGTTACAACTGGAGTTGTAGCAAAAACCTACAGTAGAGTAGCTCTCCATGAACAGGGTTGGAGACCCCAGGTTGGAGACCCCAGGTTGGAGACCCCTGGCCTAGGCTATACAAAGAGCATGCTTGGAAAAGCACCCGCAAAAGTTATATTTCTAAGAAAATGTACTTCCTTCCCGAGTTTTTGTGCTGCTGGGATGGTCTATATAAAACTAGGAGTAGAAATGTGCCTAACAAGTCACATAAGTTGCATGGACTCAGTCTGTGTGCAATAATAATYTTTAACATKATTTTGTATGACGACCTCATCTCTGTACCCCAGATATACTGTAKAATTATCTGTAAGGTCCCTCAGTCGACCAGTGAATTTCAATCACCGATTCAACCACAAAGATCAGGGAGGTTTTCCAATACCTCGCAAAGAAGGGCACCTCTTGGTAAATGAGTATTTTCTTCACATTTTCAAACAGTCCATTTATATTTTCCAACGGGGCTATACATTTGGGTGAGTTTTTTTATCTCGCCTGAGTAGCCTCGTTTCACTGCCAAAAATTAAATTAAACCATCTAGTGTTCAGCGAAATAACAACACAATGTCAAATACAAGTAGCCTAGTTAAATAATTAACATCCAATCACATTAACCATTACTCTCTCACGGGAATTCTGTATGTAGCCAAACGTAGCTGCTGCTCATGTTGGTATCTGTACTGATGGTGCAAAAGCCATGACAGGGAGACATAGTGAGTGGTAACYCGCGTACAAGCGGTTGATCKCGACGCCACTTGGGTACACWGCAGCATCCACCGAGAGGCTSTCTTTCAGGGGCCACAAGGCKCCTGAACTCTCGTGTATTTTCTGCACTATGCAACAATATGGGCAGCGACCATGTAACGCTTTCACAACATACAGAAGTGCGCTGGTTATCAAGGGGCAAAGTATTGACACATTTTTTTTATTTGAGAGATGAGCTTAAAGTGTTCTTTACTGACCATAATTTTCACTTGTCTGACCGCTTGCATGATGACGAGTTTCTCACACGACTGGCCTATCTGGGTGATGTTTTTTTCTCACCTGAATGATCTGAGTCTAGGATTAGAGGGACTCTCCGCAACTATATTCAATGTGCGGGACAAKATTMAGGCTATGATTAAGAAGTTGYAGCTCTTCTCTGTCTGCATTAACAAGGACAACACACAGGTCTTTCCATCATTGTATGATTTTTGGTGTGCAAATGAACTCAAGCTTACAGACAATGTCAAATGTGATATAGCGAAGCACCTGAGTGAGTTGGGTGTGCAATTACGCAGGTACTTTCCCGAAACGGATTACATAAACAACTGGATTCGTTATTCCTTTCATGCTCTACCTCCAGTCCACTTACCGATATCTGAACAAGTGAGCCTCATCGAAATTGCGACAAGTGGTTCTGTGAAAATTGAATTTAATCAGAACCCACTGCCAGATTTCTGGATTGGGCTGCGCTCAGAATATCCTTCCTTGGCAAATTGCCCTGTTAAGACACTGATGCCTTTTGCAACCACGTACCTATGTGAGAGTGGATTCTCGGCCCTCACTAGCATGAAAACTAAWTACAGGCACAGACTAGACTGTGTGTGGAAAATGATTTAAGACAGACTCTCTCCAATACAACCCAACATTGCAGAGTTATGTGCATCCTTTCAAGCACACCCTTCTCATTAACCTGTGGTGAGTTATTCACAATTTTRGATGAACAAATAAAGTTTTATATGTAAGATAGTTAAATAAAGAGCAAAGTGATTGATTATTATTATATTATTATTTGTGCCCTGGTCCTATAGGAGKTCTGTCACTTCCCACGAGCCAGGTTGTGACAAAAACTCACACTCATTCTTATGTTTAATAAATGTATTGTATAGTGTGTATGTGGCAYGCTTACAATGATGGCAAAAAACTACATTTGAGAATGCACTGACCCTGTTGATAGAGGGAGTATGCAGCTGGCGGTTGAATGTTTGAAGGGGTACGGGACTATAAAAGGTTTGGGAACCACTGCCTTTGAGCATGGTAAAGCTATTAGTTACACTTTGGATGGTGTATCAATACACCCAGTCATTACAAAGATACAGGCTTCCTTCCTAACTCAGCTGCCMGAGAGGAAGGAACCCCCTCAGGGATTTCACCACAAGGTTAATGGTGATTTTAAAACAGTTACAGAGTTCAATGGCTGTGATAGAAGAAAACTGAGGATGGATCAACAACATTGAAGTTACTCCACAATACTAACCTAAATGACAGAAGGAAGCCTGTACAGAAGAAGAAAAAAAATATTCCAAAACTTGCATCATGTTTGCAACAAGGCACTAAAGTAATACTGCAAAAAATGTGGCAAAGCAATTCACTTTTTTGTCCTGAATACAGAGTGTTATGTTTGGAGCAAATCCAACACAACACATTACTGAGTACCACGCTCCATATTTTCAAACATGGTGGTGGCTGCATCATGTTTAGGGTATGCTTGCAATTGTTAAAAGACTGGGGAGTTTTTCAAGATAAAAAATWAACGGAATGAAATGGAACTCACAGCTGTGGGAATACCTATGTAAAAGAGATATTTCTGTATTTCATTTTCCATACATTTGCAAAAATGCTTTCACTTTGTCATTATGGGGTATTGTGTGTAGATGGGTGAGAAAAATCTATAATTAATCAATTTTCAAATTCAGAACAAAATATAGAATAGTAAAGGGGTATGAATACTTTCTGAAAGCACTGTAGGTGAGCGTGTGTATTCTACATTGAGAAGAGGTAGGTTGAGGCGTGTGTAACCTACATTGAGAATGAGGTAGGTGAGCGTGTGTAACCTACATTGAGAATGGGTAGGTGGGTGTGTGTATCCTACATTGAGAATGAGGTAGGTGGGTGTGTGTAACCTACTTGAGAATGAGGTAGGTGAGCGTGTGTAACCTACATTGAGAATGAGGTAGGTGGGTGGTTTATCCTACATTGAGAATGAGTAAGTGGGTGTGTGTAACCTACATTGAGAATGAGGTAGGTGAGCGTGTGTAACCTACATTGAGAATGAGGTAGGTGGGTGTGTGTATCCTACATTGCAGAATGAGGTAAGTGGGTGTGTGTAACCTACATTGAGAATGAGGTAGGTGAGCGTGTGTAACCTACATTGAGAATGAGGTAGTGGTGTGTGTACCTACATTGAGAATGAGGTAAGTGGGTGTGTGTAACCTACATTGAGAATGAGGTAGGTGGGTGTGTGTATCCTACATTGAGAATGAGGTGGTGGCGTGTGTAACCTACTTGAGAATGAGGTAGTGGGTGTGTGTATCCTACATTGAGATGAGGTAGGTGTGCGTGTGTAACCTACATTGAGTCTGAGGGTGAAGTGGGTGAGATTCAGAGTGGGTCTGTATGTGTGTCTGGAGGTTGGAAGGTTTCAGTGATGGGGCTGAGATTGAGGGTAAGAGTGGGTTTGTGTGTGTGGGATATAGAGAGATGAGCAGAGGTTTATGTGATGAGGATAAAGGAGTGTGTGTGTGTGTGGTGGGGGTCAGTGTTGTGGTAGATCCTCTGTGATCAGCGAGGAGATTTGTGAAACCGCAGTGTAGAGGACCAGATGGCTGGGATTCAACCACCTCATAACCCCTTCTCTCTCCTCTTACTCTCTCTCTCTCTTACTCTCTCTCTTACCTCTCTCTCCCTTTACTCTCTCTCTCTCCTCTTACTCTCTTCTCTCTCCCTCTTACTCCTCTCTCCCTCTTACCTCTCCTTCTCTCCCTCTTTACTCTCTCTCTTCCTCTTACTCTCTCTCCTCTTACTCTCTCTCCTCTTACTCTCTCTCTCTCCTCTTACTCTCTCTCTCTCTCCCTCTTACGCTCTCTCTCTCCTCTTACCTCTCTCTCTTCCCTCTCTCACTCTCTCTCTCTTCCCTCATACTTCCCTCTCTCTCTCCTCTTACTCTCTCTCCTCCTCTACTCTCACTCTCTCCCTCTTACTCTCTTACTCTCTCTCTCTCTTACTCTTCCCTCTCTCTCTCTCCTCTTACTCTCTCTCTCTCTTGCTTTCCCTCTCTCTCCCTCTCTTACTCTCTCTCTTCTTCTTTACTCTCTCTCTCTCTTCTTTCTCTCTCTCTCCTCTCTTTCTTACTCTCTCTCTCAGCGCTTGTCTCTCCTCTCACTTTCTCTAGTCTCACTTTCTCTGTCTCTCTCTCTCTCTCTCTCTCTCTCTCTCTCGTCTCTCCTCATCTCTCTTTCTCTCTCTCTCTCTCTCTCTCTCTCTCTCTTCTCTCTCTTCTCTCTCTCTCTCTCTCTCTCTCTCTCTCTCTCCTCTCTCTCTCTCTCACTCTCTCTCCTCTCTCTCTCTCTCTGTCTCTCCCGCTCTCTCTCTCTCTCCCTCTTCTCAATTACATTCAATTCAATCAAGGGGCTTTAATTGGCAATGGGAAACAGTGTGTTAACATTGCCAAAGCAAGTGCGGTCGATAATATACATAAAGTGAAATAAAACAATTAACAGATAACCCATCTTAACTCTCTCTCTCATCTTTCTCTCTCTCTCTCTCTCTCTCATCCTCCTCTCCAATCTCTCTCTCACTCTCTCTCTCTCTCTATTCTTCTCTCGTCTCTATTTCAGCTTCCAAAAACCTTTCCTCCTCTCCCTCATCCCTGTTTCTTCCCCCTCTCCTATCTCCTTCCGCTCTCTCATCCTCTTCCTTCACTTCCTACAGTCCTCTCTCCTTCCTCTCCTGCTCGTATCCTCTTCTCTGACCTCACCATTTTATTTTCCTTACTGCTCTCTTCTCTGTCTCCTCCTCTCCTCTCTCTTCCTCTTCTCTGTTTATGTTCAACAGTCAATGGTCAGAGTAATGGGAACTATCTCTGAATGTTTGGGATTTGCCATCAATCTCTTCCCTGCCTTCCTGTGTGTGTGTGTCTGTTCTGTGTGTGTGTCTGTATCTGTGTCTGTATCTGTGTCTGTATCTGTATTTGTATCTGTGTATGTTTATCTGTGTGTGTGTCTGTATCTGTGTGTGTGTCTGTATCTGTATTTGTGTCTGTGTGTGTGTTCTGTATCTGTGTCGTGTGGTGTGTGGTGTATCTGTGTCTGTGTGTGTAGCAACTTTATGCAGTAGTTTGTTTATGTGTGTTCAAAGTATTCCTATTAATGTGCGATCTGTACATTTAATCTCCTTCTTTGTCCAACCAAGAACACAGTAGCTAGCCACCCCTATGAACACTCTGTGTTCGTTCTCTCACCTCTCTCTCTTTCTTCTCACTCTCTTTATTTCCCTCTCTCCTACTCTCTCTCGCTGTCTCTCTCCCTCTCTCTCATTCTTCTCTCTCYCTGAGTCTCTCTCTCACCCCTGTGTCTCTCTTTCTCTCTCGTTCTCTCCCTCTTTCCCTTGCCTTCTGCTGGAGTTTATGACCAACAGTAATACATTATTCCTCTTTCCTTGTGCACACAGAACAGACACAGGACAGACACACAGAACTCAGTGTCCTGAACACTGTGGATGTAGCTCAGCTCCTCTCTTCAATATGTACAGTAGTGAATTCTTAATTCTTATAAGAGTCTGTGTTTTCCCATTGGTTTTGAAATTGGTTCCTTAAAGCTCACTGTCAAACGTTTACCTGACGACAGTAATTAGCAACTCTGAACAGTGTTGGCAGTCAATCTCTTTTGTGTTCACACAGCAAAAACCTTGAGTCCTCAGACACTCAGCCTTGTTAAAATGCTCCAAACCAAAAGGTGGCAGTAGTGTTGTTTGGCAATGCATGTCTGTGTGTGTTGCTTATGGTCTAGATTCCAATGCTATCTAGCTGTGCTAATGTTGCTATTTTGTAGAAGGCCCTTGTTGATACTAGCCAGATGGTCATAGCTAGAWAACTACCAAGCAAGATGACAAAGAAACAATTGAATTCACTCTCCATGATCCAATGCTGCCAGCCCATAGAMAAATGTTTAGCTAGCTAACTAACGCTAGCATATTCCTTAGAAAATGACTTTTTTTTCCCATTTTTGTTGTCACTTCTGTTGGCCTCCCCATGTGTGGGTTTGTGCTCTCTGATTGMCTTAAAGTCTGATTGGCTGGAAGCCCAGACATTCCGATTCTCCAAGTAGAAAAGGTAGGTTCGTCMCTACCAGGTCGGCACGCCTCAGGAACGGCCTCCCACTGTGATAAGTACCTATCGGCAGTGAGATTCTCGGTTTCATGTATAATGCCAACCAGCAGTTTGSTCAGTGGTTTGGTTTGAAGTGGTTTATTGTCTTTGGTCACTGGCTCYGGAGCTCAATGATTATTATGTGCTCAATAGTGTCCACAGTTAATAGTGTCAATAGTCCCGAAGGCCTAGGTAATAATAACTACAGGAGCTTAGTATAGCTGTGTTTGCTAACTGACTCATAGATCATAGCAGTGCCCCAAATTCACCCACCGCTGCTCTCATGTCATGTCTGATGAAGACTCTTGCCCGATACAAAGTCATGCTGGGGCATTAAAAAGTACTTAACAACTGATGGTTGATTTGTTACTGTCACGCTAGTATAAAGGATTTTGGAGACAGGCGCAGGAATACACAATAGGGGTTTTTAATACACCCAAAACAAACACGTATACAAAAACACTGGGCTGTACCCAAACAAAAGAGCGAGGGTAAACCTTGTTGAAATACACAGGACGATACCAGTAATACCCAATATATAAAGCTGCGCGGCAGAATAACAGCTGCACCAACGCATAGGTGCTCACACCACCAACGGACATGGGACAATAACCGACAGAGGAACAGAGAGCACATATATAACATACAACAGGGAAACTGGAACCAGGTGATGTGTAATCAGACGAGACATCCGGATTGATGGACAAATGAACCAGGTGTGTAGATCAGACGAGACAGTCCGGGGTTGATGATAATGGAAACCAGGTGTGTGTAATCAACGAGACAGTCCGGGTTGATGAAATGGAACCAGTGTGTGTATCAACGAGGACAGTCCGGCGGTGATAATAAGGAACACGACACGCCCTGTGTTGTTATCAGCAACGAGACATTCCGGGTTGAGTGATAATGGAACCAGAGTGATGTGTAATCCAGACGAGACAGTCCAGGGTTGTGAATAATGAACCAGGTGTGTGTAAATAGACGAGTACAGTCCTAGCGGTTTGATGACACTGAACCAGCGTGTGTGTTTATCAGACGAGACCAGTCGGGTTAGATGAATAATGAATCCACGTTCAGT
>NC_036842.1:86247809-86251741 GCF_002910315.2 Salvelinus sp. IW2-2015
GAATCTTACACGCTATGGGTTTAATACCTAGCTATTAACCGCCTCCCCTCATGCTCCTCTACCATGGATAGTTATGAAACAGTTAAACCCGCATTACCTCTGCCCCCCTCATCTTTGGGCCACCAGCGTATAGAATAACAGGTTAAACCCAGCATTAACTCCTCCCCTCATCTTCACCAGGATAGAGATAACTGAAGGTTAAGACGCCAGCATTATTCGCGCGTGCCCCCAGGTGTTCGGTGCGTCCACAGGATTAAACTAACACGATTAAACCCAGCATTACCCTACCTCATCTTCTACAGGATAGTATTAAACAGAGTTAAACGTCAGCATTAGCGCTCTAGTTTGGACCCTCATCTCCATCCTAGGATAGTACTAACAGATTAACACCAGGTTTTTGTTCAGCTATTAACCTCCCCTCAGTCGTCTCCCTCGCGACCAGGGGATTATATGAACATATTAAACCCAGCATTACCTTTCTCCCTGTCATTCGTTCCACCAGGATCAGTATGGGAACAGATTAAACCGCAGCAATTAAATTTCTGGCCCGTCATTCTCTCCACAGGAATATCGTACTAACAGGCTTATATTCCTCAGCATTAACCCTCTCTTCTCCTCATCTCCTCTATGGATAGTCACTGAACTAGGTTTGAAATCCCAGCATTAACCGTGGCGGATCGCCGTCTTATTCGTCGCCCGAGGATAGGTACTAAAGATTAAACCCAGCATTACCCTCCCTCATCTCCCACCAGGATATGTACTTGTGGTGAACCATGTATTAAACCCAGCATTATACTACTCTCCTCCTCATCTCCCCCAGGTATAGTTATACTCTCTACGCAGAGTAACGCCAGTCATTATCTCCTCCCTCATCTCCACGCCCCGGAATAGTAGCTAACAGGATTAATTATCTCGTAAGCATTATCTGCTCGCCCGTCATTTCACGCAGGGATATGAACTAGACAGGTTATAACCCAGCTATTAACACCTCCCTCATCTACCACCAGTGATAGTACTTTTACAGATTTAAGATCCCAGCATTAACTCCGTCCCCGCTCGCATCTTCACCAGGATAGAACTAACAGGTTAAACCCTAGCTATAATCGTCCTCGCCGTCATCTCTCTTTCTTCATGTAATCATATTACGAGCCGCAGACGATGATACAATGGCTGCTGTATGATATGTGGATGGGTGGACCAGGGTTTTTTGGGGGGTGGCAGGACAGTGGAGCTCAGAAACTTGGCCCCTAGCAGAGAGGGCATAGCGGGGCACAGTATCCCTGTCTGGACCTCTTTCCACGACCACCGCTGGCGTTAAGACTGTGTCTCGCGTTGAGCGGGGGGAGCTGCAATAGGGTCGGGTGTGCTCAGACTGAGCTCTATAGATTAGATCCTGCAGTCATGAGTTGCAATGTGTCTGGGGCTCAGCCTGAGCTAAGCTGTCCTGAAGCAGGTTATGCCAATCGTCTGGGTCTCAGCTGTAGGCTAAGACTCGCAAGGTCTGGGTCGTCTAGTGCTGAGCGTATAGACTGTCTGAGCGAGTGCAAGGCTGGGGCTCAGCTCTGAGCTAAGACTTGTCCTGAGGCAGAGTGCAAGGTCTGGGGTGGCTCGCTAGTCGTGGAGCTGAAGACTGTCTTGAGCAGAGTGCAAAGGTCTTGTGGGCTTGCAGCTGATGGCTGTGCCTGAGGGTTGCAAAAATGCTTGTATGGGTGGGTCTAGAACAGGGCGTGTGGCCCTAGGTTTTCTTAAAGTGCCTGTTAGAGCTACTGTCGTGTTTCTTGCTAAACAGGTTTAGTACTACAGACATGACACTTGCGGTGGACATGACCACAGACTCAGTGACCATATGACATACCACTGTAGATCATGAACCACAGACATACCACGAGACATGACCACAGACATGACCACTAGGCATGACCACTAGACATGAACCACGGACAGATGTACCACGAGACACTGACCTACAGACTGACCACAGGCATGACCACAGACATGACCACCGACAATGACCACATACATCTGATCACAGAGCGAGTCGACGCCGAGATGACATGACCGACACTGACATGATCACAGACACGACTCACAGATTTACGAGTGCACAGACATTGGTTTTGATTTCGGTGATCCTCATTAGCGTTTGCCGAAGCAGCAGCTTTTTTCTCTTCCTGGTGTCCAAACAAAAACATAAAACACGACAAGTAACAAAACACTGATACAATGATAGACAAGGACAGTCGCACAAATTTATTTCAGCGATATACAATGTAATGATATACAAACAATACAACTAAAMAATAATGTGTTTGTAGATTGTGTGTCAGAGTGTGATAGAGTGTGTTTGTGTCTGTGTCATTTCACAGTCCTTATTGTGCCGTGAGATGTTTTTTAAATACATTTTTAAAGAGTAATTATGCTGTTTGTTTGAGTAATTGGAGATGGAAGGGAGTTCCGTGCATTCATGGCTCTGTATAACACTGCATTGCCGTGAATTCGTTTTTTGACTTGGGGACTGTGAAGAGACCCTTGGTGGCATGTCTTGTGAGGTATGTATGTGTGTCAGAGCTGTATGTTATTTGATTATTCAGACAATCTGGAATTTTTATCACAGTAATAATTCTCATAAAAATGTTAAGTAGTTAATCTCACGTCAACCCTCAACCAGGAAAGACTGGCATGTTGTTGTTGATGTTAGTTCTGTATGTGCAGTTAAGGGCAAGGCGTGCTGCTCTGTTTTGAGCCAGCTACAGTTTTGCTAGGTTTTTATTTGCTGCACTTGACCATATTACRYGACAGTAATCAAGATGGGACAAGACCAGAGCCTGAACAACTAGTACAGTTGTTTTTTTCTGTCAAAAATGCAGAATCACTTTTTATAACAGACATACCCCTCCCCATCTTCACAACAACTTTGTCAATATTTTACATTTGTATTTACATTTGAGTCATTTAGCAGACACTCTTATCCAGAGCGYTTTACAGAAGAAATTAGGGTTAAGTYCCTATGACATGACCATGATAATTGACCATCGAATGTTATACCTAMGAGTTTAGCTTCCTCAACTTCRTCAGGAGTGTGGAATCAGCCGCATACATAGTCATTTTAGCTTTGTGTAAGACCAGTYGCAAATRATTTATAAAAATAGAGAAGAGTAACGGCCCAAGACAACTGCCCTGAGGGACATCACACTGTACATATCTGATGTTAGACAAGCTTCAATTGAAGAACACTCTCTGGGTTCTACTGGATAAATAACTCTCCAAAAATGTGATGGCAAGCCATGTAAATGTTTTTTTCAAMAACAATTTGTGATCAATAACACCAAAGGCTGCACTGAAATCTAACAATACAGCTCCAACTATCYTCTTATTATCCATTTATTTTAACCAATCATGCTGAAAGTCAATAGTTAACTTGTTTAAAAAAAAATTGCATTGTTTTTGGTCAAACACAATTCTCTCCATCAGTTTACTAAGAACAGGCAGCAAACTGATTGGATGGCTGTTAAAGCCAGCAAAGGGTGCTTTACTCTTTAGGCAGTGGAATTATTTTAGCTTCCTTCCATGCCTGTGGAGACACGTACTCCTTTAGGCAAACACTGGCTTCATCAATAAGTGCATTGGTGACGTCGTCCCCACAGTAACTGTACGTACATACCCCAACCAATAGCCATGGATTACAGGSAACATCCGCACTGAGCTAAAGGGTAGAGTTGCTGCTTTCAAGGAGCGGGACTCTAACCCGGAAGCTTATAAGAAATCTTGCTATGCCCTCCGACGAACCATCAAAAAGGCAAAGCATCAATACAGGACTAATATCGAATCGTATTACACCGGCTCCGATGCTCGTCGGATGTGGCAGGGCTTGCAAACTATTACAGACTACGAAGGGAAGCACAGCCACGAGCTGCCCAGTGACACGAGCCTAC
>NC_036842.1:86252218-86260935 GCF_002910315.2 Salvelinus sp. IW2-2015
CAACTGGATCCTGGACTTCCTGACGGGCCCGCCTCCAGGGGGTAAGGGGTAGGTAACAACACATCGCCACACCACTGATCCTCAGGGGTGCATGCTCAGTCCCCTCCTGTACTCCCTGTTCACTCATGACTGCATGGCCAGGCACAACTCCAACACCATCATTAAGTTTGCMGATGACACAACAGTGGTAGGCCTGATCACCAACAACGATGASACAGCCTATAGGGAGGAGGTCAGAGACCWGGCCYTGTGGTGCCAGGACAACAACCTCTCTCTCCCTCAACGTGATAAAGACAAAGGAGACGATTGTGGACTACAGGAAAAGGAGGACCGCGAACGCCCCCATTCTCATCGACGGGGCTGTAGTGGAGCAGGTTGAGAGCTTCAAGTTCCTTGGTGTCCACATCACCAACAAACMATCATGGTCAAAGCACACCAAGATAGTCGTGAAGAGGGCACGACAAAACCTATTCCCCCTCAGGAGACTGAAAAGATTTGGCATGGGACCTCAGATCCTCAAAAAGTTCTACAGCTGCACCATCGAGAGCATCCTGACTGGTTGCATTACTGCCTGGTATGGCAACTGCTCGGCCTCTGACCGCAAGGCACTACAGAGGGTAGTGCATACGGCCCAGTACATCACTGGGGCTAAGCTTCCTGCCATCCAGGACCTCTATKCCAGGCGGTGTCAGAGGAAGGCTCTAAAAATMGTCAAAGGCTCCAGTCACCCTAGTCATAGACTGTTCTCTCTGCTACCGCACGGCAAGCGGTACCGGAGCTCCAAGTCTAGGTCCAAAAGGCTTCTTAACAGCTTTTACCCCTAAACCATAAGACTCCTGAACAGCTAATCAAATGGCTACCCAGACTATTTGCATTGCCCCCCCCTCTCTTTACGCTGCTGCTATTCTCTGTTTTTTTTATGCATAGTCACTTTAACTCTGCCTACATGTACATTACTGTTCTAAAGTTTGTGGTCACTTAGAAATGTCATTGTTTTTGAAAGAGAAGCACATTTTTTGTCCATTAAAATAACATCAAATTGAACAGAAATACAGTGTAGACATTGTTAATGTTATAAATGACTATTGTAGCTTGGAATATCTACATAGGCGTACAGAGGCCTATTATCAGCAACCGTCACTCCTGTGTTCCAATGGCACGTTGTGTTAGCTAATCCAAGTGTATCATTTTAAAAGGCTAATTGATCATTAGAAAACTKTTTTGCAATTATAGCAGCTTCATTAAATAGTACCCTCAAAACACCAGTCTCAACGTRAACAGTGAAGAGGTGACTCCGGGATYCTGGCCTTCTAGGCAGAGTTCCTCTGTCCAGTGTCTGTGTTCTTTTGTCCATCTTAATCTTTTATTTTTATTGGCCAGTCTGAGATATGGCTTTTTAATTGCAACTCTGCCTAGAAGGCCAGCATCCCGGAGTCATCTCTTCACTTTTGATGTTGAGATTGGTGTTTTGTGGGTACTATTTAATGAAGCTGCCAGTTGAGGATTTGTGAGGAATCTGTTTCTCAAACTAGACACTAATGTACTTGTCCTCTTGCTCCGTTGTGCACCAGGGCCTCCCACTCCTCTTTCTATTTTAGTTATAGCCAGTTTGTGCTGTTCTGTGAAGGGAGTAATACACAGCGTTGTACGAGATCTTCAGTTTGATCTTCTCTCTCTCTCTCTCTCTCTCTATATATATATATATATATGAACATGACCAACACTCTTGGTCAGTGATTGATGTGATTATTTTCAAATGTAACTTTGTGTCTCCCTCTATCTCTCCGTAGGCGCGACGTAAGGATGTGTTCCTCCAGGAGCGTTARGGCCACTTCAGTCTGACGGACCCCTTCCTGGCCCTGCAGAGGGACTTTGACTGTGTCCCCGGGGGGGACAAAGAACACCGGCCAGTTGGCTCCAGCCCCATCTCAGTCCTGGAGGCAGTCATGGCGCACTGCAGGAAGATGCAGGAGAGGATGTCAGCACAGCTGGCTGCTGCCGAGAGCAGGCAGAAGAGGGTATACGATGCTATGATACAATATGATGTTACGATATGATGACATGCAGACCTGCCGAGATTGCAGACTAGCAAACTCGTTAACTTACAGTATATCGACTTCAAGTTAACACTGCATAACTGTATATTATGCAGACACCAAAGTGCACACCTACGTGCACTTTACACATTGATTATTTTGTGTGTTTACTAGTTTGTGTGTGTGAATGAGATGTGTTTGAAGGACTTCCACACTTGGCTCATGTTCTGCGTGTGTGTGTTTGTGTCTGTGTGTGTATAAGAGAGATAATGTATGCATCTAAAAGAGAGACAGTGTATATATATTAGGGTTGGGCGATATCAACCTTTGTCCTATCGTGATTATGTACCCATAAAACATTGGGATATACGATGCTGTAGGCTATATAACATATTTATACTATGTGTGGGTCTAAATCTATGACGTTAAAAGGCCTATTTACTCTGTTCCATCTGACTGCGCAATCCACTGTCTCATCAGCCCAGCCAGGTACTTTATAAACKAAATCTTCACTATAAAAAGCATCTTGACATTATCTCACATTTCTTTTAGATTAACATTTAGTTTTCAACAGCGAAGATTCGTATATACCTTGCTTTCTGTATCTCCAACATTTGCAATATTGTTTCAATACTCAAATTCGATCTCCAGCGGTCGCATAGTAATGAACGCGTCAGGAGCCGGGATGAGACAAAGAGGCAGGCAACTTTTCTCAGCCAGTCGAAATCATGAATCAGCATAATTTTTATGGATATATACAAAGAAATATCAATAGAAAACAGTCCAAATGAAACGAAGTGCAGCTAGTTTGCAGTCTTTCCAGCTTCAGTTTGAAGTTATTGTGTTATCTGTGTTGTTGGCTAGCTCTTCTGAACAACAGTGTCCTGACGAGAGAGCACATTTTCTATGCCAGGTGAAATCATTAGCTCAATGTTATGGATGTATCCAAATAAATGTCACTAGAAAACAGCTTAAACAAATGTAAATGCAGATACTTTGTTGTAATTCTGGCTGCACTGTTTGACGTGACTGTAAATTAGCCGTAGTTGGCTAGCTAGCAAACAAGGGATAAGAACGTTTCCAGCCAGTATGGCAATAGAACATTTAGAACAAACAAATCGATACAGAACAAGAAGACTTAATGACTGGGTCGCGTCTCTGGAAACAGAACCGATAGAACAAACGACCAGCCGGTTTGGGAAGCAACCCTAGATTTGTGTCGGGACTATATCTTGTGGAAGGATGAAATAGTATAAATAAATTAATCAAAATAACGTTTTTATTTTTATTTTTTAATTAAAATGATTTGAATATGTTGGTAACCTGTTGTATAAAAGTGATAATGCCCTCGAAGCCGGTGTTTGAAGGATATGTTGGCACGGTTTGCAGGCCTTCACCTTCTCATCTCGGGCCTAACAACACCTGTACCAATATGTGACCGACCCGTTCGATTCGTTGTTATGTAGCAGAATTTACCAGCTACGTCTGTCAACAGCTGTCGTGTCGCAGTGACATCATGAACATTTTAATGAAATGGATACTTGCATAGTGGAGTCTTGTTAAGACATGTAGCTAGCTAGCTAAACAATGAACCATAATCCCAACTCATGACGTTACTACCCTGCATGAATCTGCAGGTAGCTAACCATCCAGGGTCAATGTTAGCTAGCTAACATTAGGCTAATGACTAGCAAAGCAAATGGCTCTGAAATACAAATAATATTACTACACAGCTCATACAGTACACATAACGTTAGCTAGTTACCTAGCTAACAGTACACATTAACTTGAAATTTAAAATGTCTTTCTGACAAAATTAGAAATGTGTAATATCTGAAAATGTAGCAAGCTGGACTATCTTACCCGTATACATGGCTGGACGCTTCTGTCCAGCCATGGGGAATGCTGGAGGGAATGTTGGCAGCGAGACTAAGGGTTGAGTTTGCCTATTATAAACTTGTCAACAATATTGATCTGTTTATGAGTATATGGGGTATTCAGAGGCTGTTGTGTTTAGTTACTGTGAAGGAGGAATTGGAGTTTGTGTTTTATTTGATGTGTACTATGGTTTTGTATGAGTATTTATTGTGTGGTGGGCTCCAGACCCAATAAAGATTATTTAAAACTCAAACTCTCTCTCTCCTCTCTCTCTCTCTCTGTCTCTCGCTCTCTCTTACTCTCTCTCGTCTCGCTCTCTCCTCTCTCGCTTCTCGTCTCCGTTACTCTCTCGCTTCTCTCTCTCTTCTCTCTCTTACTCTCTCTCCTTCTCTCTCTCTCTCTGCTTCTCTATATCTCTCTTCTCTCTCTTCTCTCTCTTCTCTATATTCTCTCTCTCTCTCTCTCTCTCTCTCTCTCCTTCTCTCTCTCTCTCTCTCTCTCTCTCTCTCTCCTCCTCCTCTCTCTCTCTCTCTCTCTCTCTCTCTCTCTTTCTCTATTCCAGGAGAGGTAGTGGTTGAGGGATGGAGTGGGCGAGGGTGCATGTACGAGAGGTTGGCAGGGTGAATGAGGGAGTGTGAGTGGGAGGGGGGGATATTTAAGTGTGTGTGCCGCTTTTGTCTCTATGTGGTTCATGCTTGCGTGTAAGAATGTGTGTTCCAAGGTTATTATAGTAAACTYAAACAYAAATGAAAACAAATTATGAAAAAAGAGTAGTAAACTGAAATACAATAATTAACAGACCTGTTTGAAAAACTAAAACTATTATCTTTGACTCCAAAACTAGCTAAAGTCAAATATAAACCAMCATGAATTATGTTCAGCGTTTTGAGGGTTTTCAAGCTACTGAAGCTGGTGGATAAATATGACCAGTAGATGGCGATGTTTCAAATAGGCCTAGCTTGTGCATCACTATCATTAGCCTTCACTAGCTAACAGGGGAAAAAATCATCTAGGTATTTAAATTCATTCRATTTTTTTAAACAAKATTTAAAAAGCATTGGATTGGTGTAAACATGGGRGAGAGAGAGTTTCCTTCTGTAACGAAGTTAAGAACGTTAATGTCACTCCACAGCTAACTAGAAATTTTAGCTATTTTTCTATWGGTCAAACYGTTGGGWGGTCACYTGTGTCTGCGAGCAGAGAATCACTGGTTCGAGCACCGTATGGGGACAGGGACAGTGGAGGAAGCTGCACTGTTAGCAMCACACTGACGTCCGTTTCACTGGTGCTGTGACTCGGWTCGACAGTTCAGCTCAGRTCAACGGCTYGGGTCACTCACTGTGTAGTTAGTTTAAAAGGGGTGAGTGTAACGGACTTAAGAATGTACTGTAAGCTCACTCCACAGCTAACTTGAAATGTCACTGATGGAGCTATTGAATTAGGTATTTCTTGAAAGCTCAAACAGTTGGTATGTTGTCAAGTAGGGCAGTCACATGTGTTTGCAAGCAGAGGATCACTGGTTTGCGCCCGGTACGGGGACAGTGGAGGAAGCTACACTGACATCCGTTTCACTTCTGTATGTTTTGCACCAATCTCTACTTTATAATTTAAACCTAAACTATGACATGACCCATCACCTTATGTATTACTGCCCCACAGTTGCAAAGTGACTTCCCCAAAAAATACACACAAATATATTCTACACAAATGGCTCCTAGCCTCCCATGAATGCTTTCTGTCTCTAACACTAAAACTAAAATTAAATCATATAAAAACGAAATATAYATGTTTTTTTATACAACTTAAACAAAATAAAAAAATATGCAAATCAGGTCTGAAAAATAACTGAAACTAAACTGAATTGTTTTTTTAATCCCCAAATGAATAGAAATACAAGTGAATATAAAAACATCAAACTATAATAACCTTGGTGTCATCCATGCAACTGTAGCTGCAGCCTCGTGTTGTTGATTAAACCACCCCAAGCTCTCCTTGTCCTGTCTCCTGAACCTATCCACCAGTCACAGAGCCTGCTCCTGAACCCTTCCACCAGTCACAGAGCCAGCTCCTAACCCTTCCACCAGTCACAGAGCCTGCTTCCTAAACCCTTCCACCAGTCACAGAACTGCTCTGAACCTTCCACCAGTCACAGAGCCTGCTCCTAAACCCTCCACCAGTCACAGAGCCGCTCCTGAACCCTTCCACCAGTCACAGAGCCAGCTCCTGAACCCTTCCACCAGTCACAGACTGCTCCTAAACCCTTCCACTCCATAAGAGCCTGCTCCTAAACCCTTCACCAGTCACAGAGCCCAGCTCCTGAAACCTTCCACCCAGTCACACAGAGCCAGCTCCTGAAACCTTCCACCAGTCACAGAGCCAGCTCCTAAACCCTTCCACAGTCACAGAGCCAGCTCGTAAAACCCTTCCACCAGTCACAGAGCCAGCTCGCTAAACCCTTCCACCAGTCACAGAGCCAGCTCCTGAACCCTTCCACCAGTCACAGAGCCAGCTCCTGAAACCTTCCACCCAGTCGAGCCTAACGAGCAGCTCTCCTGAACCTTCCACCAGTCACAGAGCCTGCTCCTGAACCCTTCCACCAGTCACAGAGCCCAGCTCCTGAATCCTTCCACCAGTCACAGAGCCTGCCTCTTTAACCCTTCCACCAGTCACAGACCCTTTCCACCAGTCACAGAGCCAGCTCCTGAAACCTTCACCAGTCACAGAGCCAGCTCCTAAACCCTTCCACCAGTCACAGAGCCAGCTCGTAAACCCTTCCACCAGTCACAGAGCCAGCTCCTGAACCCTTCCACCAGTCACAGAGCCTGCTCCTTAAACCCTTCCACAGTCCACAGGCACCTTCCTCCAAGTCACAGAGCCAGCTCCTGAACCTTCCACCAGTCACAGAGCCTGCTCCTAAACCTCTCCACCAGTCACAGAGCCAGCTCCTGAATCCTTCCACCAGTCACAGAGCCAGCTCCTGAACCCTCACCAGTCACAGAGCCAGCTCCTGAACCCTTCCACCAGTCACAGAGCCAGCTCCTGAAACCTTCCACCAGTCACAGAGCCAGCTCCTAAACACTTCCACCAGTCACAGAGCCAGCTCCTAACCCTTACCAGTCACAGAGCCAGCTCCTGAACCCTTCCACCAGTCACAGAGCCTGCTCCTAAACCCTTCACCAGTCACAGAGCCAGCTCCTGAACCCTTCCACCAGTCACAGAGCCTGCTCTTAACCCTTCCACCAGTCACAGAGCCTGCTCTTAAACCCTTTCACCAGTCACAAGAGCCAGCTCCTGAACCCTTCCACCAGTCACAGAGCCTGCTCCTAAACCCTTCCACCAGTCACAGAGCCTGCTCCTAAACCCTTCCACCAGTCACAGAGCCAGCTCCTAAACCCTTCCACCAGTCACAGAGCCAGCTCCTAAACCCTTCCACCAGTCACAGAGCCTGCTCCTAAACCCTTCCACCAGTCACAGAGCCTGCTCCTAAACCCTTCCACCAGTCACAGAGCCAGCTCCTAAACCCTTCCACCAGTCACAGAGCCGCTCCTAACCCTTCCACCAGTCACAAGCCTGCTCCTAAACCCTTTCCACCAGTTCACAGAGCCTGCTCCTAAACCCTTCCACCAGTCACAGAGCCAGCTCCTAAACCCTTCCACCCAGTCACAGAGCCTGCTCCTTAAACCCTTCCACCAGTCACAGAGCCTGCTCCTAACCCTTCCACCAGTCACAGAGCCAGCTCCTGAACCCTTCCACCAGTCACAGAGCCAGCTCCTGAACCTCACCAGTCACAGAGCCAGCAGATCCAGAGACTCTCTCCAACTGGGCTTGTCTGGCCGCAGAGACACCTCTGTTAGCCAGCACTCACTGTGTGCTTCAGATAAGCACTGAGACACACAGCTGGCCAGCCAGGCCAATACTGGACAATAGCCAGGGGAGGAGGAGGAGAGAGAAGGATAGAGGAGGAAAGAATGGGAGAATGAGGGCGGTAGAGGAAGAGTGGGAGGCAAAGGAGGAGTATTGGCACAGGGATCCTGTTCCAATACTAATTCTGTTCCAAACCGTTTTGCTACAGTGTGTCCTACTGAACATGAACCAGCCATTGACACAATAAAAGCTGCTACCGCTCCATTGTGATCCAGTGTCACTACAGCAGCACAGCATGGAGTCTAAAACACTAAAATCTCTTGGCTAATTTTCTCCATTACCTCCCTGCTTGCCCCCCAGTAGGAACTGATTACCCCAGCCCCTTCTCCATCCCTCCCTCCCTCTCTCTCTCCAACCCCCCTCACCTTCCTCTCCCTCATTCCCTCCCTTCCACTCCTGGAATAAATCACCAACGTACCATCGTTGTTATGGTGACCGGTCCTTTGCTTGCATGGTTGTAGCTAGCTATTACATCCGCCACACACCAGAACATGACAACAACACGAGAGATATGAAACAAATCGTTATCGCTGGCCCTTGAATAATAACATACTGTGACATAACATGAACAAAGCCATTTGAGTTGTATAGCTCAAGTCTTGGTTGCTAGACTGCAGAACAAAGCCAACGTTTTATTCTATACTATGTTTATGCATGTTTCTGTGAGTAAGTTTCTTGGAGTATTGATGTGTTTTAAAGCCATGTATGTAATACGTTTTGGTGGACGCAGCCTTTTAGGCTGTGTACTGGCATAATGAAGGCCCTGCATCATGGATGAATCATGAAGAACAGGGTAGAGTTCAATCCATGAGGTGGCACACGTGATGCTGGTGAGGTGTACATTAATTATTGGTGAGGTGTACACATGATGTTGGTGAG
>NC_036842.1:86264554-86303380 GCF_002910315.2 Salvelinus sp. IW2-2015
GTGAGGTGTACACAGGTTGTTGGTGAGGTGTACACATGATGTTGTGTGAGGTGTATACATGATGTTGGTCAGGTGTACACATGATGTTGGTGATGTTGAGGGGGGGCAGCCAGGCAGCATAAAGGATATCAGCCTCAGTCTCAGCCTCATTGTTTGGGCTCGTTAGAGTAGTGGGGCAGGCAATCGCTCGGAATGTCC
This sequence comes from Salvelinus sp. IW2-2015, assembly GCF_002910315.2. Classification (NCBI taxonomy): domain Eukaryota; kingdom Metazoa; phylum Chordata; class Actinopteri; order Salmoniformes; family Salmonidae; genus Salvelinus; species Salvelinus sp. IW2-2015. The sequence continues at coordinate 86,264,753 of NC_036842.1, forward strand.
AGCTAAGCCTGTACCCTCTCTGCCAACGCACAGCTAACAATAGAAGCCACACTCCAGATATAATCGCCGGGGTTGACAAGGCATTGAAATTCAATCATGTTAAAACGTTAGATTCCCTCGTCCTTTTTGTGTCGTGTTGAGCGTAGTTCATCCAGTAACTGTTTCTTCTTGTGTGGTCTTTTACATATTGACTCACTGGTTCTGCTGTTTCTCTGTAACTAATAATTCAATCCCTATCTAAAATGGAGGGGCTATTATTGGTGTGTTGTAATGGGCCTAGTTTGTAATGAACCTCTTGGGAGGTTCCCATTGCTTGGAAGGCAGACACAGTGTGTCCTTTATTTAAAGGGGGAGATCAAGCTGATCCTAACTGTTATAGGCCTATTTCTATTTTGCCCTGTTTATCAAAAGTGTTGGAAAAACTTGTGCAATCTAGTTTCCGCTCAGGTTATGGATGTGTCACGTCAACCTAAAGGTCCTAAATTATGTCATCATTGCCCTTGATTCTAAGCAATGTTGTGCTGCTATTTTTATTGACTTGGCCAAAGATTTTGATACAGTAGACCATTCCATCTTGTGGGCTGGCTAAGGAGTATTGGTGTTCTGAGGGGTCTTTGGCCAGCCACTGCCTGTCACCAAGGGAGTACACCGAGGCTCGATCCTAGGCCCACGCTCCTAGGCCCCACATCAACAACATTGTTAAGGCAGTAGGAAGCCCTGTCATCCATTTATATGCAGATTATACAGTCTTATACTCAGCTGGCCCCTCCCCGGATTTTGTATTAAACACTCAACAGCAAAGCCTTCTTAGTGTCCAACAAGCTTTCTCTGCCCTTAACCTTGTTCTGAACACCTCTTAAGCAAAGGTCATGCGGTTTGGTAAGAAGAATGCCCCTCTCCCTACCGTGTGGATTACTACCTCTGAGGGTTTAGAGCTTGGGGTAGTCACTCCATACAAGTACTTGGGAGTATGGCTAGACGGTACACTGTCCTTCTCTCAGCACAAATCAAAGCTGCAGGCTAGATTAAATCTAGACTTGGTTTCCTCTATCTAAATCGCTCCTCTTTCACCCCAGCTGCCAAACTAACCCTGATTCAGATGACCATCCTACCCATGCTAGATTACGGAGACGTAATTTATAGATCGGCAGGTAAGGGTGCTCTCGAGCGGCTAGATGTTCTTTACCATTCGGCCATCAGATTTGCCACCCATGCTCCTTATAGGACACGTCACTGAACTCCATWCAGTGCCTTCGGAAAGTATTCAGACCCCTTGACTTTTTCCACATTTTGTTAGGTTACAGCTTTATTTTAAAATTGATTAAATAGTTTTTTCCCCATCATCAATCTACACACATTACCCCATAATGACAAAGCATAAACAGTTTTTTAGACATTTCTGCTAATTTATAAAAAAAAAAAAAACTGAAATATCACATTTACATAAGTATTCAGACCCTTTAATCAGTACTTTGTTGAAGCACCTTTGGCAGCGATTACAGCCTTGAGTCTTCTTAGGTATTAAGCTACAAGCTTGGCCCACCTGTATTTGGGGAGTTTCTCCCATTCTTCTCTGCAGATCCTCAAGCTCTGTCAGGTTGGATGTGGCGTGTCGCTGCACAGCTATTTTCAGGTCTCTCCTTTGATGTTTGATCGGGTTCAAGTCCGGGCTCTGGCTGTGCCACTCAAGGACATTCAGAGACTTGTCACGAAGCCACTCCTGAGTTGTCTTGGCTGTGTGCTTCGGGTCATTGTTCTGTTGGAAGGGGAACCTTAACCGCCCTAGTCTGAGAACCTAACCGGTCTGGAGCAGGTTTTCATCAAGGATCTACTTTGCTCCGTTCATCTTTCCCTCGATCCTGACAGGTCTCCCAGTCCCTGCCGCTGCAAAATACCCACACAGCATGATGCTGCCACCACCATGCGTCCCCATCTGGTACTTGGTCACCTCCCTGACCAAGGCCCTTCTCCCACGATTGATCAGTTTTGCCGGGCGGCCAGCTATAGGAAGAGTCTTGGTTGTTCCAAASRTCTTCCATTTKAGAATGATGGAGACCACTGTGTTCTTGGGGACCTTCAATGCTGCAGAAGTTTTTTGGTACCCTTCCCCAGATCTGTGCCTCAACACAATCCTGTTTCGGAGCTCTATGGACAATTCCTTCCACCTCATGGCTTGGTTTTTGCTCTAACTTGCACTGTCAACTGTGGGACCTTATATACTGCACAGGTGTGTGCCTTTCCAAATCAATTGAATTTACCACAGGTGGACTCCAAGTTGTAGAAACATCTCAATAATGATCAATGGAAACAAGATGCACCTGAGATCAATTTCGAGTATCATAGCAAAGGGTCTGATACTTATATAAATAAAGTATTTCTTTTAAAACATTTAATACATTGGCAAAATAAAAACTGTTTTTGCTTTGTCATTATGGGGTATCGTGTGTAGATTGATGAGGGGAAAAAATGTTTTAATCAGCTTTAGAATAATGCTGTAACGTGACAAAATGTGGAAAAATGGGGGGTCTGAATCACTTTCCGAATGCAATGTATACTGTCATGTCATGTGGGGGCGTGAATGTGACATGAGGTTTGTGGTGTGAAGGATATACCAGATGTGGGGGCGTGATGTGACATGAGGTTTGTGGTGTGAAGGATATACAGATGTGGGGGCGTGAATGTGACATGAGGTTTGTGGTGTGAAGGATATACCAGATGTGGGGTGAATGTGACATGAGGTTTGTGGTGTGAAGGATATACCAGATGTGGGGGCGTGAATGTGCATGAGGTTTGTGGTGTGAAGGATATACCAGATGTGGGGGCGTGAATGTGACATGAGGTTTGTGGTGTGAAGGATATACCAGATGTGGGGGCGTGATGTGACATGAGGTTTTGTGGTGTGAAGGATATACCAGATGTGGGGGCGTGAATGTGACAGAGGTTTGTGGTGTGAAGGATATACCAGATGTGGGGCGTGAATGTGACATGAGGTTTGTGGTGTGAAGGATATACCAGATGTGGGGGCGTGAATGTGACATGAGGTTTGTGGTGTGAAGGATTATACCAGATGTGGGGGCGTGAATGTGACAGAGGTTTGTGGTGTGAAGGATATACCAAATGTGGGGCGTGAGTGACATGAGGTTTGTGGTGTGAAGGATATACCAGATGTGGGGGCGTGAATGTGAACTGAGGTTTGTGGTGTGAAGGATATACCAGATGTGTGAAGATATACCAGATGTGTGAAGGATATACCAAGATGTGTGAAGGATATCCAGATGGGGGCGTGAATGTGACATGAGTTTTGTGGTGTGAAGGAATATACAGATGTGTGAAAGGATATACCAGATGTGTGAAGGATGATACCAGATGTGTGGAAGGATATACCAGATGTGGGGGTGAATGTGACATGAGGTTTGTGGTGTGAAGGATATACCAGATGTGTGAAGGATATACCAGATGTGTGAAGGATAGTACCAGATGTGTGAAGGATATACCAGATTTGTGTGAAGGATATACAGATGTGTGCAAGGAGTCGGTGGGGGTGAATGTGATGAGGTTTGTGGTGTGAAGGATATACCAGATGTGTGAAGGATATAGCCAGATGTGTTGAAGGATATACCAGATGTGGTGAAGGATATACCAGAGTGTGAAGGATATACCAGATGTGGGGGCGTGAATGTGACATGAGGTTTGTGGTGTGAAGGATATACCAGATGTGTGACGTGATATACCAGATGTGGTGAAGGATATACCAGATGTGGTGAAGGCATATACCAGATGTGGGGGCTGAATGTGACATGAGGTTTGTGGTGTGAAGGATTACCAGATGTGTGAAGGATATACCAGATGTGTAAAGGAAACCAGATGTGTGAAGGATATACCAATTGTGAAGGATATACCGAAGATGTGTGAGGATATACCAGATGTGGCTGAATGTGACAGTGAGTTTGTTGGTGTGAAGGATATACCAGATGTGTGAAGGATATACCAGATGTGGTGAAGGATATACCAGATGTGTGAAGATATACCAGATGTGTGAAGGATATACCAGATGTGTGAAGGAATATACCAGATTGTGAAGATAATACCAGATGTGTGAAGGATATACCAGATGTGTGAAGGATATACCAGATGTGGTGCCCTAGCTATATCTGACATGTTTAGTGTAGGTGTGATCTGGGCGTGTGTGTGTGTGTATGTTCTGACTGACATGTGTTTGTGTGTTGCTGAAAAGTGAGTTTACTGTAGATAATCTGAGCTCCTGACTGTTGGTGTAGGTGTGATCTGGACGTTTGTATTAGTATGTTCTGAKGCGTGACTGAGGGGGTATAGAGGGYGTAAGAGTTACAGTATTGATGTTTGGGATAGCTGTGGGTCGTTCTGTCTGTCTGACATATAGTATGTGTGTGTTTTCTAAACGACATCTCCTCTGACTAACTTGTGGTCTATCTATCTCTCAGCTGGAGATGGAGAAGCTACAGCTGCATAGTCTGGAGCAGGAGCACCGTAAACTAACCGCCCAGCTGAAGGACGAGCGGGAGAAGAACAAGCACATGGTWATGATGCTGGTGAGGGAGTGTAAGCAGCTGGCGACGCGCGTGGTGGAGGAGTCGCAGCGCTTCGACGAGATTTCTGCCCGGCTGGATGAGGAGAGCCGCTTGGCCYGGCGGCTGCAGGAGGAGCTGACGGCAGAGAGGCAGCGTGGACAMCAGATGGAGGCCAAGATGGAGAAGCAGCTGTCAGAGCTGGACACTGAGTGCGAGCAGCTGCGTGCCAGGCTGGGCCGAGAGGAGACAGAGAGCCTGAGCCTYCGCCGGCAGGTAGAGCAGCTCAGGACTGAACGGGATGCTAAGGATGGTAAGGATGGTAAGGACGTTAAAGACTGTAAGGATGGTAAAGCCGGTATCCCAGCCCAACCGGCTGCAGCAACTGCTGTGGATCCCACCGCTACCACCAACCCCCCACCTCRCAAACACACAGCATCTGTTGCTGTGGCCACAGACCCAGTCAGTTCCCAGACGGCCTCCTGCCAAACGGACCTGCCCCCTCCAGAGGCCGAGGGGCAGAAGAAGCCGAGCCCCCTCACCATCCCTGTCAAACCCACTCCCACCAACTACGCAGGCCTCAGCCTGCCCAAGACGCCCAGCGCAGGCCGGGGGCTGGTCCACAGCAGCTCAGGAGGACTTCTTCAAACAGGGGAGAATGGAGCCGAGGGCCAGACGCCCCACGGTGGGTTACACTCCCCTGCCCCCACCTCAGCCCTGCCCATGGGGGTGAGCCCTCGTGTCCAGGCTGCCCGCTACAAGTTCCAGGAGCAGGACCAAAARGGCACATCCTCCCAGAGCAGCCCGCCGACCCGTGACCTATCCCCCACCAACCGAGACAACTTTGCCGCCAAGCAGCAAGCGCGACACACCGTCACACAGGTCCTCTCACGCTTCACCAGCCCCCCAGCAGGGGGCCCCGGAGCCCTCCGTCCCGGCCTGCCCCACTCCACCTCAGAAGGGGGGCCCTTCCCTGGCCGCCTGGGCCACCCCATCGGCCTCAAGTCCCCCACAGTGGCGAGGATCGACCGGGGAAACCCGCCCCCCATCCCGCCCAAAAAGCCGGGCCTCTCCCAGACCCCCTCCCCTCCCCACCCGCCCATCAAAGTGGTGGGGGACAGCAACCGCTCCCCCGGGGCGGGGTTAAAACCCGGCACGCCCCAGCTGCCGCCCAAACCCGCCCTGGACCTGGTCCCAGCCTTGACGGCGTTTCAGGTGGGTGCCTGCCCTCCCACAAGGGGGTTGAGGGGGCCGCACCAGGCCACGTGTGCAGAGCGCCAGCGCTGCCATCACTGTCAGTAGCCCCTCCTCCATAAACCCCTCCTCCTTCGCTAGCGTTCCATCCCGTAGCCCCAGGCAGCCCCCTGGCAACAGCATCAGGTAAAGGGGCACCACACTCCCCCTACCGCTCTCCCCTTACTGCCTCTACCTCTCCGCTCCAACTATCTTTCCAATGCTAGGTTAGCCTAGCCTAACGTAGGATTCAGGCCATAAGGAACCTGCTTTAACCACAGGAGTCCAAAGGAGAACACAAAAGAGCAGGGTCAGGCAAGTTAACTCTTGCTCATTGTTGCAGTGACTGTATCCCTCTCGGCCCTAAACCGACCACTGCTTGAGACCTGATCTCTCTGTACGCATACTTAATCCTCCTCCCCCTCCTTCTGGAGCCTGTCGTCTCCCTGCTTCACCAGAGTCCTATTCTGACACGTTATCCCCCAGCTAGCAGCTGTAAACTGACTAGTGGCAGGCCAATATCATGTGCCTGCAGGGTAAAGGGTCAATAGCTAGGCTAGCTAGCTCAAGGAGTGTTACTCCAGTGTTATTTGAGGCAATGAGGTTTTGAGGCTAAGTTTTCCCCYTTCAGATGAGTATGTAGGGCTCCTGTGAGTAACCCCCTCCTCTCTGAAGCTGATGCCAGAGGCTGCTCTCTCCCCTCATCCCCAGTCCACTAGCATGCTTCTTCCTCTTCATCATCATCACCCCTCTCCATACACACACTACCTCCTCCCTCTGACCCCTGTCCATTCCATTTTCCTTCCTGTTTCAACTCCATATTCCTCCACTCTGTATGTTATGATGTACTTACAGTTTCATGTGGATGTTTGTAGTGCTATGAATGTAATATTCTTGCTTCTGTTTATATTGCAACATGGGTTTATTGTCGCAATTGGTTGAAAAAASWAATTTCATAACACATTTCATAACACATTTCAAGCAATCGAGTAGAGAAGTTGACGCAAGTCCTGTTTGTTTTATTTCGATTTTATCCCAATGTGTATGGATGAGAAAAGTGTTTTAGAGAATTTTGACTGAAACAAATGAGGAATGTGTTCGTTTTCTCTACTGWTTCCATTTATTTCATGAAGGGATATATCAGCATTTTAGGGTAAGGTTCACGTCAGATCTCTTACAAGTAAAATTTGTCTTAATGTTACAATATGATGACTAAAATATCATCATTACCTAGAATACTTTTTTGCCAAAACATACTTCTATTAAGACTATACTACAACTGCACTATACTAACTCTTCCTCCACAGCAGTGAAACAGATTTGACTCTCACCTCAAAAGACCAAACTGAACACCAGCTTTAATGTCACCAGTAGTTTCTCTTACTTCAGTATCCCAAAACAGTAACTTAGTCAGACGTCTTGGAAAGCGCAACGGTAATGGCTGTCAACCGCTGATGTCGTTAAAAATAATGAAATACACTTCCATTCCTTTCCTCCCCCTCTCCTTTTCAGTCTTTCAGACAAGGGGGTAATCTAAAGGTCTTCAGCTCTTTTTGCTCTGAACTGAACGCTTTTCACCTGCATGTCCCGAGAAGTGCCAAATAACCCATGGCGTTCCTTTATAGCATTGTAGCTAACAATGGCCTTCACTTTCCTTCCCACCCCATCCATAGAGTAGAGTTTAGCATTTTGCTACATATTAGCGTTATACAATACTGTGCTTTTTAATTGCAAATTTAAGTTCTAAAGTGCATTCGGAAAGTATTCAGACCCCTTGACTTTTTCCACCTTTTGTTACATTACAGCCTCATTCTAAAACTGATTAAGTCATTTTTCCCCCTCATCTACACACAACACAGCATAATGACAAAGCAAAAACAGTTTTCTTCCCCGATTGCTTAGTTTGGCCGGGCAGCCAGCTCTTGGAAGAGTCTTGGTGGTTACAAACTTCTTCCATTTAAGAATGATGGAGGCCACTGTGTTCTTGGGGACCTTCAATGCTGCAGAAATGTTTTGTCGCCCTTCCCCAGATCTGTACATTGACACACTCCTAAAAAGCTTATTTCTCTCAAATTTTGTGCAGAAAATTGTTTACATCCCTGTTAATGAGCATTTCTCCTTTGCCAAAATAACCATCTACCTGACAGGTTGGTATATGATAGCTGGTTAAACAGCATGATCATTACACAGTAATGCACCTTGTCTGTGGACATAAAAAAGCCACTCTAAAATGTGCAGTTTTGTCACACAACACAACACTAGTTTTGAGGGATTGGCAACTGGCATGCTGAGTGCAGGAATGTCACTAGAGCTGTCGCCAGAGAATTCATATTAATTTATTTACCATAAGCTGCCTCCTCATTTTAGAGAATTTGGCAGTACGTCCATCCGGCCTCACAACCGCAGACCACATGTAAACACACCAGCCAGAACCTCCACATTTGACTTCTTCACCTGCGGGATCGTCTGAGACTAGCCACCTGTCAGCTGATGAAACTGAGGTGTATTTCTGTCTGTAATAAAGCCCTTTTGTAGTGAAAAACAAATTCAGATTGGCTGGCCCTGGCTCCTGAGTGGGTGMYCCTATGCCCTCCCAGAWCCACCCATGGCTGTGCCCCTGCCCAGTCATGTCAAATCCATAGATTAGGGCCTAATTCATTCATTTAAATTGACTTATTTCCTTATATGAACTGTAACTCGGTAAAATCTTTAAAATTGTAGCATGTTGCGTTCATATTTTTGTATTTTTTATATTTGTGTTCAGTATAGATTCATGCATTCATTGTCTTTTGAGCTCTAACCAGACTGTGTTGTGGAACTCAGGTGTTGTGGTGTTCATCGCCCTCATTCCCCTTCTCCTCTCTATCAAAGCTTCTCTGCCATGTTCAACCTTGTGTCCCCTCTAACTCCCGTTAGGCTGGCGTCCCTCCATAGTTCCCTCGCTAAACTGCGGTGGGCCCGTTGCCCTGGACGACGGGCGCCCRCTGCTCCTCCAAGCTGCTTCCCAGGAAATGTCACTTTATTGTCAATGCTGCTTAACCGAGATCCAACGGATAATATTAGTCTCCTTGAAGWCCACCCAGCCTCTGCCTTGTTTTCTGCTGCTCAAAATGGACGCTCAGGTACAGTGGGACAGTCATAAGCTGTGTTCGAATACTCATACTAACCTCACTAACKGTACTATTTGTGACYTAAATTGAGTATGTAGTATGCGTATTGGTCATAGTATGGATATAGTTAGTATGCCAAATGTTCCTGGATGTCGTACTAAATTCGCCAAAATACAAAGTATACAAGCAGTGCACACTATTTCCGTGCTTTTAGGGCCCGTAATGCAATTCTTCAGAAAATGGGCTAACCACCTCTGTTAGGGCAAGTAAAATGGTCAGAGTGAGGTGTTCTCTCATTTGTGTCTGGAAGTAGCTAGCAAGCTAGCKAACYTTAGCCAGTTAGCTTAGGTGCTTCATTGCAGTGGTGAMGTCAGAACACTCGYATCAACCCTACTCCTCGGCCAGAGGAACGTACAGTGTGTGCTCCGAATTTACGAACGGACAATCTGACAAAGCTCTGAATTTACGAAGGTCCAGGGCGCACTCTGGCACTCCAGATTGAATTTACGAAGACACCTGAAGTCGTATAATGTCTAGCTAGTAATTTGRTATGCTAACAAGCTAGTAAGAGGTTGCATAGCAACATCTACTTCCGGTAGACAGGCGAAGTGCTGAGTACGCTCAACTGAAAGGATCCCGTTCGTTTACAGTATACTAAAATGAACTAATAGTATATAGTGTGTASTATATACTCATTAAGTATGTAGTATACAGTATGTTAGTATGGGTATTTGAACACAATGAGATCCTGTTAAATTACTACTGTAGTTGTGATATTGTAGTATTAGTGTTCTATATGCAATTCTATGGGTGCAGTCTCTCGAAGATATTCAGAATCCATTCATATTAGTCAATATGGTTATTGTAATCGACATTAAGCACAGAAGTACTGTAGATAGACAACATGGGAAATGTGGCCTCAAGGGACAGAGATGCCTGCTCACTCAAGTGTCTCAGAGAAAGCCCCTGCTGTTCCACTCTTGGGGGAATACACGCACGCACACACACACACATTCACACACACGCACACACAGTACCTATTGCAGCTAAGATTTGAGGCCTTTCTGTCATGTTTGATATTGTTCTGTCATTCAAGGATCATTGATCCATAAACAGTACTGAAGGTTAACTGTTAAACCTACTATCATCATGTCATTTAAAGAATACAGAGAAAGCACAGCACTGAGAAATGGTTACTTCTCTCTCCCCCTCTCTTACCCCTGACCCCCTTTCATGCCCCCCCCCCCCCCCCTCTTTCTCAGACTGCGTTAACCTGCTGCTGACTTCGGGGGTGTCTACTGATGTTTCTGATTTAAACGGATTTACGCCTTTTACACTTTGCCGCCTCACATGGACACCACAGGTTGGTCCACAACACAACTAACCCCTCTCCTTTCATCAACCCCTGCTATATACAGCAGCCCCTTTAACCTTTTACTGGGCTTAATCAGGGTCACACAGAGTGAGTGTTTCTTGGTAGTCTTAAACATTGACTGCAGGAAAGGGCTACTGTCTGGTTCCAGATAGAGCCACTGTAACTGTTGGCTCAGTATTTGTCCCTCCAATAAACTGACAGAAAGTGTTTCTCAGATATTGTATCACATACAGCTGTCAAATGTCACGGAAAGTGTTACATATCATAGTGTTACTGTACATGTTAAATATAGTGTCCTCTCCGTGTTTGGCTGGTGGCTCCGAGTAGAAGTTGCCCTTAGGCACAGATCTATGATAAAGCCCACCCCTGGTTTAGGGCATAGAGAATGATAGAGGACTCTAGGGTCCAAAGCTTGTTTTAGCATGGGCAGCGCAATTGAGGACTTGCACCATTTTGAAGTAGTCAACCGGGTGGGACGTCCTATGGGTTAAGGAAGGATCACAAGATTCCATCRGTGTCATCAGGAGGGATCAGCCAATGAATTATACTTGTGAGCAAACATTCTATAACTGCAGGTGGCAGTACCTAGGTACCTGTTCAAACAAACACACTACAGGTGGCACTATGCACCCTTTCAGTTTGTTTACCAGTAAACAAAGAAAATTGAATACATCAACATGGAGATGTCCTCAATGGMGCCGCCCATGGTCTCACGCCGCTGTGTGGACACCCAAGAAACAGGAGTCACTGGGAGGCCTTTTCCTTTATGGTAGCAGTGCTGCYCTGGGCACACATTGCCAGCCCAGGGCCAATAGCATGCTCTGTTGAGTGTGGAAYTTGAAGAAAGGCAGCTGAAGTAGGCCTTAATCCTGTCCCTGGGCAGAGCATACAGTATATTACCAGGGCTACAGTAATGTATAGTAATGTATTCTGTGTGTGATGTGACAGTCAGCGTGCCGATCGGCTTTCCCCCTCTATTATTTGTTTTACTATCCTTCTGGGGACCAAACAATTGATTCCTAGTCAAAAAAAATTCCCTAAGCCCTAAACCTAACCTTAACCCCAATCCCCTAAACCTAAACCTAACCTAACCTTAACCCCAATCCCCAATCCCCTAAACCTAACCCTAACTCCTAAACCTAACCCCTAGCCCTAAACCTAACCCCTAGCCCTAAACCTAACCCTAACTCCTAAATCTAACCCCTAAACCTAACACTAACTCCTAAATCTAACCCCAGGCCTAAACCTAACTCCTAAATCTAACCCCTAGCACTAACTTAACCTAAACCTAACCCAAGGGTGGGCAAAGTACAGCCAACCGTATTCGGCTCGCCGGGCACTTCAATCTGGCCTGTGAGATTACCTAAATTACCTTTTTTTAAATTATTATAATTTTTTCCTCTCCAATTTTGTGGTATCCAATTGGTAGTTACAATCTTGTCCCATCGCTGCAACTCCCGTACAGACTCGGGAGAGGCGAAGGTCTAGAGCCGTGCGTCCTCCGAAACACGACCTAGCCAAGCCGCACTGCTTCTTGACACACTGCCCGCTTAACCCAGAAGCCAGCCGCACCAATGTGTCAGAGGAAACACCGTACACCTGGCGACCATGTCAGTGGGCATGCGCCCGACCCGCCACAGGAGTCGCTAGAGCACAATGGGACAAGGAACCCGGACAACGCTGGGCCAATTGCGCTACTCAGGAGGCCCCCGCAAATTGATTTTAACAAACACTTGGTCCCCCAAAAAATGCGTCCCTCCGTTGAATTTCAAAATCCCGATGTGGCCCTCGAGCCAAATATTTTGCCCACCCCTGCCCTAACCCCTAAACCTCAAAGCCTAGTTGTAACCCTAATCCTAAACCTAACCCCTGAGCCTAAAATAGCCTTTTTCCTTGTGGGGACCTGCTAAATGTCCTCACTTGTCCATATTTTCCTTGTTTTACTTCTGGTCCCCACAAGCATAGTYAAKCCAAAAACACARACAAAGACCTTCATTGGCCTGCCTCAACTCAACATCCTCAGAGCAGTACTGTATGTCTGCTCTCACAATACAGAGAGAGGTTGACAGTTTGACAGCACAGAGATGTTACTAAAACCTTTAATTTCGCAGAGTTTCACTACATTTTTGTGTGTAACCTAACCTCTTCTCCTGTGTGTGTCCCATGTCCAGGTGTGTGGAGGCCCTGGTGTTCGGTGGGGCTGATGTGGACCAAAGGGCCATTGGGGGAAAGACCCCTCTGTTCATGGCCAGCAGAGCCGACAGGCTGGACTGTACCAGTGCCTTGCTCAACGCCAGGGCCGACCGCTCAAGAGCCACCACTGTAAGTCACCAACTGGCCTARTTTGTCCCATAATGTCCCCAACTGGCCCCAGATGTTCTCAGCTGTGCCCTGTTGTCCTCTGCAGTCCCCCCAGTTCCCCTGTTTTCAGACTGTCTGTTARTGTCTCTCTAATGACTCACTCTTTTGTCCTCTCATTTACTCAACTGTCTYTTATTGTCACACTCAGGACTGTTTTTGAACAAACAATCAAGATCACAGAAAGCTACTGGGTTTTCAAGTCTGATAGGCGAGTCGTGGCGTCCTGTCACTAGAATAAATACCCTTCAAACACTGTTTCCCTCCAAGGGAATTCACTATTACATTTGCGTCACAACACAAGGACCTTTACAACATAGCATAGGACCAGAAACCAACAGAGCCAATATAAAGTCTGTGATCATGGTTCAACGCATTTCACATATAGGTTTCCTGTGTCTCTATAGCAACTATATGGCATATGACTTATTGTTCTTGACAATGATTTATGAATGTGTTAAGTTTAGTTTTATAGTTAGACAGTTCCGTTATAATTGGTGACTCCCCTCTGTGAATAGCCACCACATTGTTGTCCCCGGGCAACTGCCTACTTACACAGCTCCACTGGGCTATTTTTGTCATATCACATTTGTAGAAATTATATTGACTAATATTGCACAGAAAGCATTACCAATTTTGTGTGAAAAGGTTTGAGTGTGTGTAGTTGGATAATTTCTTTGTGTGCGTGCGCGTGTGTGTGKGTGCGCGTGRGTGRGCGTGTGTGTGCGTCCCAATGCTAATATGTGTGTGTGATCCACAGGACAGCTGCAAGGCTCTCCACGAGGCGTTCAGCTTGAGACATGTGGACACCCTGCAGCTCCTCCTCTGCCACCCTGCCCCTGACTGTACCCACACCCTGCCCCTGACTGTACCCACACCATGACCCTAAGCTGAATGTACCACACCATGCCCCTGACTTGTCCACACCATTGACTCCTAACCCTGAGCTGTACGCACAACCCTGCCCTGGACTGTACCACATCGACTAACCCTTGGACTGTACCACAGATGACCTGACTGTACCCACACATGACCCTGACCCTGACTGTACCACACCATGACCTGACCTGACTGTACCCACACTGACCCTGGACTGTAACCACACATGACCCTGACTGTACCCACACCATGACCCTGACTGTACCACCCCTGCCCTGACTGTTACCCAATCATGACCTGACTGTACACACCCTGCCCCTGACTGTACCACACCTGCCCTGACTGTACCCACATATGACCTGACTGTACCCCACCTGCGCCCTGACTGTACCCACACCCTGCCCTGACTGTACCAACCCTGCCTGACTGTACCCACACCATGACCCTGACTGTACCCACCTAGTCCATGACCCTGACTGTACCCACACAATGACCTGACTGTTACCCACACCATGACCTGACTGTACCCACACCATGCCCTGACTGTACCACACCCTGCCCCTGACTGTAACACACCATGACCCTGACTGTACCCACACCATGACCCTTACGACTGTACCCACCGATGACCCTTGACCCTGACTGTAACAAACCTAACCCTGATGTAACGCAACCATGACTTCGCTGACTGTACCACACCTGACCCTGACCTGAGTACCACAGCCATGACCCTTACTGTACAACATGACGCTAACCCTGACTGTACCACCTGACTGTACACCAGCACTGACCTGACTGTAACCGTTCACCCATTGACCCTCTGACCCATTCGACTCACTTAGCCACACCTACCTCCTGACTGTACCCATCACATGACGCATAGATGTACACATGACATGACCCTGTGACCCTGACTGTACCACACCCTCTGCCCTGCTTGTACCACACAATGAGCCTAACCTGAGCAACTGTACGCTCTGTACACCATGCCCCTGACTGTACCCACACCATGACCCACCTGACTGTTACCGCACACCATGACGCCTAACTGACTGTACCACAACGACCTGACTGTACACACAGCCGACTGACGCCTAACTGATGTACCACACAGAGAATGTACCATAGTCCTGGTCTGCCAGATCCCGGTCCTTGTCTTCAACCTTGCTCAACCAGGACAACTGGTGAGGGCTGGACCACTGCACAAATCACTGCTGCAGGGCTTCAAGGTACTGGGACACTGATCATGTATGTTGTCTCAGACATTAGGAGGTATACTGAAAAAAGTAAGTACTAATACATATAGACTCACAAACACACCATCAGGAACTTCTCTCTGTATGGTTTAATAAGCTGATTTGACTGGAAGCCACAACCCTGCTAGCATGCTCTCTGTCCTCATAGGTAAGGAGCTGTAATGATTGTCATTCAATTGATTCACTTCTTATCCTATTATCCTATTATAATTTCTAATATGACTTTAACATGGCCTCAGCTATTGATGTTGATGTTTACCACAGTGTAGTGTAACAGTTTAACTTTCGTCCGTCCCCTAGCCGGGCTCGAACCAGGGACTCTCTGCACACATCAACAACTGACACCCACGAAGCATCGTTACCCATCGCGCCACAAAAGCCGTGGCTCTTGCAGAGCAAGGGGAACAACTACTTCAGGTCTCAGAGCGAGTGACGTCACTGATTGAAACGCTATTAGTGCGCACCACCGCTAACTAGCTAGCCATTTCACATCGGTTACAGTAGCTTAGCACGCTATCTCTAAAGGATATCCCAACTAGCCCGCTATCTCTAAAGCCCAACTAGCCCGCTATCTCTAAAGGATATCACGACTAGCCCTCTATCTCTAAAGGATATCCCAGCTAGCCCGCTATCTCTAAAGCCCAACTAGCCCGCTATCTCTAAAGCCCAACTAGCCCGCTATCTCTAAAGGATATCACTTCTAGCCCTCTATCTCTAAAGGATATCCCAATTAGCCCGCTATCTCTAAAGGATATACCAACTAGCCCGCTATCTCTAAAGGATATCACGTCTAGCCCTCTATCTCTAAAGGATATCCCAACTAGCCCGCTATCTCTAAAGGATATCCCGACTAGCCCGCTATCTCTAAAGAATATCTCGACTAGCCTGCTATCTCGAAAGGATATCCCGACTAGCCCGCTATCTCTAAAGGATATCCCGACTAGCCCGCTATCTCTAAAAGATATCCCGACTAGCTCGCTATCTCTATAGGATATCCCGACTAGCCCACTATCTCTAAAGGATATCCCAAACAGAGAGAATGCAAGTTGGTCCCTGTCTCAGGCAGTGAGCAGGGCCTTGTCTGTTATTTTAGACGTATCCCCCAACCAGAGCCAAGTTTACCGAGGTGTTGCAGTCTATTTTGAACTGTAACTCAACACGGTCCAAACAGCTGCTGTCCCTGACCGCCTCCTGACCACCTCCTGATTCAAGTTTGAATTTCCCCTTGTCAGCATGATGGAATGGATGGCACCCAACGGAAGACCAAGCACCCAGCGACTCCCTGCTGAACTGAATCGCTTATATAATTGTGATCTTTCTTATTCTCTCTGATAAATCGCTCTTACAGTTTAAGTTCAATCACTATGGGAAGTATGGGTCTTAAGAAAAATCTTTTCATTTGATTCACTGAATGAATCACCGGCCCTCTATTATCTCTCAATGTTACTAACTATTTAATTGGACATTTAGGAGTAAATAGTAGATGAATAGCAGGCTGTAAAATAAAACAAACTTTTTTTTGTTAAGAAAGGGTTGTCTTATGAATGACTGTCAATAAAGTTTAATTTAGTTGTATTCACATTCACAGGTAAAAGCTGAATTGCAGTGACTGTTGGATGAATCATTTTGGAAATAATTGACTCCTTGATAGCTGATTATTGATATCAGGGCTCTTCCAGGCACTTGGCATTGCAGCTGGTGTAGCAAAGGTCATAGACACACACACACACACACACACACACACACACACACGCATACTCACACACACACACAATCTCTCTCTATCACTCTCTTTCTATTTCTGTATCACAAACATCTTTACACAGGGCAGCTCTGTTGGATGACACTCGTCCCTGGGTCCTGTCCAAAGGTGTGACCGGGCCAAGCTGGAGATGGCTGGGACACGAGCCTAATTGAGCTTGGCCCAATCACAACACACCACACTGAGAGGCTGCCCAAAATAAACACACACACACACACAGGTTGGGCTCTATTCAATCCACATCACGGATGTTCAGCTTTACAGCGTGATTGAAATTTAAAGGCAATGTTCCCGCTTTAGTGGAGACTGCATTCACAATAAATGCTGAATATGTCGACTCAGTCGGAAATTACCTTTACATTTRTATTGCGGAATCTGTACAGATTGAATAGAGCCCTTTAACGCTCTATAATTGAGTTGATTAGTATATAATATATTATATTTCTCCAAGGAGGCAATTTCCCGGTCACATTGTTTGGACAAACTCCCCAATGTGTCCTGTCTAAGAATTACTAATCTAATCTGGGTCCTGTCTATGAATTACTAATCTAATCTGGGTCCTGTCTATGAATGACTAATCTCGTCACCCAGAACCAAATCAACTATTCCAATTTGAACATTTCAATGTTAATGCTGTGTCATGACTCTCCTGTGAAGAGCTGAAGGATCAGGTTACAGTAGGTCCGCTCTACAGCGTGCTCTCTCTCATAGAGGGGGAGAGCGGGAAGTCGACTGTTTTATGACGGTCGTAAATACTGAAACTCCGTTCCCCACTCTGCCAAAAGGAAAGTTGAGAATCCCTTTGTTACCACAGAGAAAGACTTTGCAGTAGGGTAACCTCAAAAGCTTTTCTAATTGTAACGGCAGCCTTCCTCCTCTTTGTCTGAAGAGGAGGTGTAGCACGGATCGGACCAAGACGCAGCGTAGTTGGTGCTCAACATATTTAATAATACGAACTGTGAACACTACAACAATACAAAAATAACAAAATGTGGCAAACCGATACAGTCCTAGCTGGTGCAGAGAAAACACAGAGACAGGAAACAACCACCCACAAATCCCCAACACAAAACAAGSCACCTATATATGATTCCCAATCAGAGACAACACAAAACACCTGCCTCTGATTGAGAACCATATTAGGCCAAACATAGAAACAGACAAACTAGACACACAACATAGAATGCCCACCCAGCTCACGTCCTGACCAACACTAAAACAAGCAAAACACACAAGAACTATGGTCAGAACGTGACACTAATGTAACAATATTTCTGTATTCCAACCAGTTGGAATGGTCCGTGGGTATTTAAACAATAATCTTGTCCAACATTTACTGTGTGGTGATTGAAGACGTTATAACGGAAACATTGTATCTTTAAGAGCTTTCACAATGTATTTCTCAGATTTACATCTACATGTTGTGAAACTACTTCTCACAAATATGAAGATGAAATGTGATTTTAGCCTCCAAAATGAGAATTGTCTTTCATGTAAAGTTTTTCCCAGTCAGTAACCACGCACAGACATTGGGACAAAAGGGATGGAACTGCCCTCCAAGGCGAGTGCTTATAAAGGACTCCTGACAACATTTACATTAGTCAAAAAACGCAGGGACGGGAGTTCCCACGTTGAAATGGCTGGAACTCTGAAACTTTCAACAGAGAAGAAGTACTACTTATGCCAAAGAGACCCACGGTCAGCCAGACATCACGAATGTTTAAGAAATCTACAAACTAGAGCCAAGATAACGCCGGGACGTAGTCCCCAAGTTGAAATGGATAAACTCTGAAACTATCGATCACTACTGAAGAAGTAAATCCTAGACCGTGACCTTTATCAGTCCGCAGCTGAAAATATACGTAAGTCTAGGACGAGAATACCGACAACGGCGGGAGCATCTACTCTAAGAGAACAACTCTAAGAACTACAGGGTACGTTGACGTATCCATTATAACAGAGCTACAAAGGACACGGCGACCAGAGTTAAACWACCAGAGACTCTCTGATGAACTAATATCCAGCAGACGGACCGGCAATCGCAGAGTGGGACAGCAAGACCTACACTCGTAAATATGTAAATTGCAATTTTTTCCCGAATGAGCGATTGTTCATGTTCAAGGTATTAGCAATTTCTATGAGTGTAGTTATCAGCACTGAGTTTCCCACTCTTGAGCTGTCCCCACCCCTTTCCTTTGTCTACCAAGCCGTCATATCGGCTTAGCCCACTAGGGACTTTTCTATCATGTCAGTAACCAATGTATGACCAATTGTGTGTGTTTTTATGTAATTCTGTGATTGATTAGATTGATTAGTTAGTAAATAAAATAATTAAGCCAATTTGTATATCGCTGATTCCTGATTTATSTTAGGGTTCGTGCAGATATCCAAGGGTGTGCAACTTTCAGTAATGAGACTGATGAGGTAATAATACATTAATGAGTGACTGTAGTCGATAAGATATGAAAATATCGGAAGAGTTAATTCGGGAAATAAATACTCTTTAAACATTTTCCCGTGGTGCCCCGACTTCCTCGTTAATTAAAGTTACATGATTAGTTTAATCGTGTTATTAAATGACACATAGAGAATTGATTTGATAATATACAGTCTTCACATTTAATGATAGTCAACGCTATGACAGATGTTACAAGAGACTAGTGAATGATTGACTCGTTACATAGAGTCTGAACCGACGGAGTGAAATCTAGTCTAGCCATGGGAAAGATCATCCAGTCTGTCTGAGCTCAGACAATGGAGAGGAGGAGGGGTCTGTCCTCAGTTTAACACGTCAAGGGGAAACCATCTGTGGGAATCCTCCTGGAGCAATCGCTTTATCAAAACACAAGTACAAGAGAGTAAGGGAGGGAATCCGTAGTGAAGGGTGGGATGAAAGAGAAAGAGAACAGTGGAAATGGGGATGCATTATGGATGAGATATGGAAGGAGGGAGGGAGAGAGTTTGGCATATTTAGAGAAATGTGTCTGGTTTCTGTGTCAGTGAAGATCAGCACCCCCAATGGGTTTTGGGTTTGTCTTCGTTGTCACCTCTAAGGGAGTGGGTGCGTGGGTAGGTGCACTCTGTGTGTGTGCTTACAGAACCTTTAAAGTATCAACTGTGTAAATGTGTAATGTTGAAGTAAAGTTGTCTAGACACAGTATGTGAAGGTTTAAGTTTTTGTGCTGTATTTATTGTCGGTATGCATATGTGTGTGTGCTTGAGTATAGCATGTATTGTGTGTTTTTTATACAGTTGTGTGCTGTTGTTAACGGTGGTGTGCGGACCGAGGATGTGTGTGTGTGTGTGTGTGTGTGTGTGTGTGTGTGTGTGTGTGTGTGTGTGTGTGTGTGTGTGTGTGTGTGTGTGTGTCTGATTCGGGTCTTTATTGATCCCCTATCCACCCACTGCCAGAGTGTTGTAGCGTTGCTTGGGAAGCTTTAGCTAGCTGTTTCTCTTTCTGCTGTGTAATACTGGCTGGCTCATCTGCTTAGAACACTGTGTTTTGACAGCACAGGGAAGATTCCTCTAGTTTCTGACACTGAGACAGCGTAGCTGAAATTGTGTGTGTGTGTGTTCATATGTCTATGTGTCTGCATGCGTGTGTGTGTGTGTGTGTGTTGTGATTTGCTCATTTCCTGTCGGTTTTTGTGTTTCTTGACAGGCTTATCAGAGTCGTGCCTGGATGAGCTGGCCCTGGAATCCCTCATGCCTCTTCAGCTGCTTCAGAACTACATCTTCCTGGTACACACGCACACACGCACACGTGCACACACGCACACGCGTGCACACACACACACACACACACACACACACACACACACACACACACACACACACACACAAATAATATTTCTAAATGTTGTTATAAAACTAGAGTTATACTTGCCTCATTCTGTTCAGTAATCTTGGATTATGCTGCTCCACAAGGTCAGTCACAGGAAGACACTGCTCCCTTAGGAACAGATCTAGGATCATCATCTGGGCCAGAAAACACAAAACTAAGATCCGTGGTTGTGGGCGACTTCATTCTGTTATTTCTGTATCTGTGTTCCTCCAGGTGGCTGGCCCGGCTCTGGAACATAGTGGTGGTCCTTCACGTGGAGTAGGCCATCGTCTCCCGGGTGACACCGGGTATCACCTAGCAAACGCCGCCTGAGCTCGGGCCAGCGAGCGGTGGTCAAGGCTGCTCTCAGTATCCTGGTCAACAAAGCCGTCCTGCAGGGATGCCCTCTGCCACGGCACACTCCGTGGCAGAGGGCATGGGTACACACAGTGGGTACACACTCCACTATTGCCTGAATTACACTATAGGGTCGACCCGACCTGTAATGGCTCAGATAGTTTCTTTTCACATTGTTCTTTCCAGCACGGGTCCAGCAACTATGGTGGATGCGTTACGAGGCCAGCTCAGTACAGCTCGGCTTGCTTGGATCGGTTTGGCCCTATAGTGTTCATCTGGATTGAATTTGTGTTTGTCTTATGTATTTTGGATTGATGGATGATGGGAGGAAGGTAGATTGGTAATTGTATAGGTGGATAGAGAGAATAGTTTAATAGTCCTAAATGTCCATGTGTTTCCCTCCTCATCAGAGATTAACAGGCACCTGTTGAAGTTCCGAGGTGGGACCTTCCCTCTCTCAACCATTGGCTCTTGTAAAGGGGGCGGCAGCAGGAAGGGGTAGGACAGTAGCATGTGGAGATGAGCCAATACCAGCCCACGAAAGAAGGGAAACCCCGCCTCCAACTGGAGCTGTYGAGATTCTCTCAGAGAAGGTAGGATAAATCAGTGTTTTTCACTACTGTTGTAAAGTTTACCCTACCTTTTGAGTTTGAATAGCCATAATGATTATTCATGTTGTCCTTTTCTTGCCTGCAGGGTCATTGTCCAGCACTGATGTCCTCTTCATCAGCAACGGCAATACTCCGAGGTCAGTGATGTTAACCTGAGCCGTTCATTTGACACTTTTGGGAAGTATCCATTTAGTATTGTTTTCCAGTAAAATTAGTTTATATGATGCA
Source organism: Salvelinus sp. IW2-2015 (assembly GCF_002910315.2). Classification (NCBI taxonomy): domain Eukaryota; kingdom Metazoa; phylum Chordata; class Actinopteri; order Salmoniformes; family Salmonidae; genus Salvelinus; species Salvelinus sp. IW2-2015. The sequence continues at coordinate 86,286,289 of NC_036842.1, forward strand.
ACCACTAGTATGTTATTGATATCATGTAGCATGCTGTGTTCTAGCCTCGATGAAATGTGACCAGTGCCTAGATTTGGTCTTAAGTAGCAAAATGATGGTGTTTTTTATATTGGATAAAAGTAGAGACTCAGAGCTAGAAAATTGTATATTATACACTGCAGTTGAGGAACAATGGGAAAGTAATTCTGCCTTGAAAGTTGATAAACTTGTAACCTCACTGGAGAGCTCTTCTTCGTCTACTCCCATTCAGGATCATTCACACCCTCTTAAGCCTTAACCCCACCCATCTCTTTAAGGATTCACATGTGAGGTTATGTACTTAACAGAGTGAGTAGTTTAGTAAACAACCAAAGATTTCAAGACTTAAAGTGGTACAAGTAGTAGCCTCCAATAAGGATAAACTCCAGGTAAAAATACACTTGATCTAGTCCTTGGTCTATATCCTATTTTGACTTTGGTGCAGGTCATGTTGTTCTTTACATTACCGTCTCTGGTAAACACACTATATCAAATAATATATACGTTTATTTGTCACATACACAGGATACAGAAGGTGTAAACGGTACAGTGAATTGGTTACTTGCATAGTAGCAATATCAAAAACAGAAAGTGTCCAGATTTTTWAAAAAAATAGATGWTGCTTACCAGACACACTTGTCTAAATTGATGGGTCATGTGAAGGAAATGCTATAACCACCCCTCACCCACATCTAGCTAGGTGGATGGGTCACTATTGTCTAGACATGTACACATGTTCATGAAATACAATAGATGGCTGTAATCACCCCCAGACACACCTGGCTAACTTGATGGGTCATGTAATCATTTGGCTTATTGTTGTAGACATGTAGCTGGCTAGCTAAACAATGAACCGGCATAATCCCATCTCATACTACTACCAATACAAACATTGTCATAGCTGTAGTATGAATCTGCAGGTAGCTAAAGCTAACCAACTAGGTTCAATGTTAGCTAGCTAACATTAGGCTATAATTAGCAATGCAAATGGATTTCTGATTCAAATAACATTACTACACAGCTCGAACACGTAACGTTAGCTAGGTAGCCAGCTAGCTAACATATGCTTTAACTTGCAATGAAAATGACTTTCTGACAAAATTATAAACTTCTAATATTTGAAAATGTAGCTAAACTTTTACCCGTATACATGGATGAATGCTTCACCGCAGACTGGAACCATTTAACTTGTTTGGCCAGCATTGTGTCAAGTCACTCCGGTTCACATTGACCATGGCATGTGCAGAAAGTAGCCCATCACTTTTTGCAACTGATTTGTCGAGATCGCCTACTAAATTTAGGGCATTGATGTTGTTGCGAAAAGTAGCAAAACTTTTGTAGTTCTCGATTGGCTAACGTTCTATTGTTAAAAAAGTACACGGTAGAAAGGACTATCAACACATACTGAACAGCTCATGTTATAGACTGAAGCATTCTACATGACAGACCAATACAAACTCATCTCCCGGCATGTCCAGCCCATCAATTATCTCAGCCAATCATGGCTAGTGGGAAGGTTCCTGACTTTGTCCATTGCTAAACCAACTAGGCTCTTAATTTAACAATGGTATCCGTATTTACGGAAGGAATACAAGTTTGTTATTAAGGCACATGAAAGTTCACGTTTCAGAAGGCATTTCTGCCCAAAAACGCAGTTTGATAAAAAATAAATGTTTGCATTCAAATGCCTCTCTTTTGAGGTAGTGACTTGTGACATACACATAGTATCCTGAAACGTGTCACAAATGTGTGATAGAATGGAGTATTGCTGAGACCATCCAGCAGGGGTCAGTGTAAAGGTAGGTTTGATCTTCACTGTACTGAATGAGCATTCTGTACTGTAGTGTTGTAATGACTGATATGTAACTTAGTTGTTATTGTAGCTGATGTTGTTTGACTGTTCTGTATGTGAATTGTACTGATGTTGTACTGTACATGTAGTGTGATTGTACTGATTTGTACTGTAGTGTGATGTACGAGTTGTCCTGTACAGGTGATGTATGTACTGTAGTGTGATTTGTACTGATGTTGTCTGTACTGTAGTGTATATGTACTGTAGTCGTGGTTTGTACTGATGTTGTACTGTAGTGTGATTGTACTGATGTTGTATCTGTAGTTGTACTGTACTGTGATTATACTGATGTTGTTACTGTATGTACTATAGTGTGATTGTACTGGTTTTACGTAGTTGATTGTACTGATGTTGTACTGTAGAGTGATTATACTGATGTTGTACTGTTAATGTACTGTAGTGTGATTGTACTGATGTTATACCTGTACTGTACTGTAGTGTGATTGATAACTGGTACTGTACTGTACTGTAGTGTAGTGTGATATAACTGATGTTACTGTAGTGTGATTGTAACTGATTTGTACTTTCCTGCTACATGTAGTGTGTGATTGTACGGATGTTGTACTGTAGTGTGATGCACTGATTTTGATTAGTGTGATTGTACTGAAGACTGTCTGTAGCTGGTAGTAGCTGATTGTGAACTGATGTTGTAGTGTAGTGTGATTGTACTGATGCTGTACTGTACTGTAAAGTGTGATTGTACTGATGTTTGTCCTGTACTTGTAGTGTGATTGTATGATGTTGTACGTAGTGTATTGTTACTGATGTTGTAGTGTAGTGTGATTGTAACTGATGCTGTACTCTACTGTAGTGTGATTATAACTGTACTGTAGTGTGATTGGTCACTGAGTGTTGTCCTGTACTGTAGTGGTGATATACACTGTACCGTAAGTGTGATTGTACTGAGGTGTCCTGTACTGTAGTGTGATTGTATGATGGTGTACTGTATGTAGTGTGATTGTACTGTGTTGTGTACTGTAGTGTGATTGTACTGAGTTGTCCTTACTGTAGTGTGTTATACTGTACTGTAGTGTATTGTCTGAGGTTGTCCTATAACTGTAGTGTGATTATACTGTACCGTGTGTGATTGTACTGAGTTGGTCGTTACTGTAGTGTGATTATACTGTACTGTAGTGTGATTGTGCTGATGTTGTTCTGTACTGTATGTGATTAATCTGATGTTGTCCGTTACTGTAGTGTGATTGTACTGAGGTTGTCCTGTACTGTTTGTGATGATAGCTGTACCGTAGTGTGATTGTATACTGATTTGTCCTGTTTGTAGTGTGATTGGTACGATGTTGTCTGTCGTAGTTGATTCTGTATGTAGTGTGATTGTACTGATGTTTTTCCGTAACGTAGTGTGGATAAGATGTTACGTATGTGATGTGCTGATTGTTGTACTATATTGTGTGTGATTGCAGTGTTGTAGATGGGGACCATGTGAGTCTGTGTTCTTACAACAAGACTGATCTGATCAGGGAGTTACAGATCATGTTCTCCAGCAAGTCAGAGCCAGACATCAGCAAGGTACCATGCACGCACGCACGCACGCACGCACACACACACACACACACACACACACACTTTTTCTCTATCATTCTCTTTCTCACACACATACCATGAGGTTGACCTTTTCTGCCGGGTGTATTTCTATGTGTTGCAGATTGCTCAGTCCAAGGAGGACTTCATCGTCTTCTCTGGCTCTCCAAATGGACAATCTCCCCGCCGCAGGACCGACCATGAAGCAACCGCTCGACCACAGTTGGTGAGAAAAGTGCATTCGGTTAGAGGCTGTAGTATTGACAGATGGTCAAAAGGAGGTTTAACCGAACTAATGCACTGGTTATGGTTTTACAGGCTTTTATTCCAGCCTTGCACTAACTCAACTAATTAACCTCACTTAGTGCAGGTCTAGAACAGAAATGTGAACTGTCTGGTGGTCCCCCATTAGAGGGTTGGGAAACACTGGTAAAGAGGCCCTCTTGCTTATCTGTCTGTCTGTACCCCTTTACAGACCGGCAGCCGTCACTCCACCCCCATCCCTGCCTTAGGCAGCCTCTTGCAACAAGAGGCGATCGACGTCCTACCCATATCCCAGCTCCCTGTCTCCAGCAGCAAGGGACAGCAGCCACTAGCCAGCAGCAGCAGCAGTGCCTCCGCACCACGAACACCCACTACGACCACTAACTGCAACGCGAACAGAATTGAACCAAGCAGCAGCAGCAAAACAAGGCAGGCCCCAACCAGACACAACAACAACAACGACGAAAACAACCAACAACACAAGGAAATCTGGATCCTACACCGAGACCTGCATGAAAACAACAACCATACCAAGTACTAGATGAACTCCCTTTCTCATCTTTTCCTCTTCCTTCACCTTCCTTCCTTCCATCCTTCCTTCCTTCCTTCCACTCTGCTTTGATCCCTCCATGTTGTAAAGTTAGGGTTAATGACGACCTTTTAGTATTTGTACTTGTTATCCGTACTTGTTACACTGTATAACAATTGTGTACTTGGGGACCATAGTTTTATGATATTATACAGTATTTAAGTATTGAAAGAAGTAAAAAAAAAAAAAAAAGAGAGAAATTCGCAGGGAATTATGTCAAAAGAAAAATAAGTACTTAAAACAGGTTTTACCTTTTGGGGTGAAAGAAAAGAAACAGGACATTTTTTGCTATTACGTATTTTCGAATATTCAAGTGTTTTATGTTTAAATAGTTGCAAGGTTGGTTTAAGTACTGTTGAAATGAATAAAGGTTTTACCAAATATTTGTAAATAAGAACAATTAGTAAAATTAATGGTATATAGATTGGTGTATGTGGTATTAAGCTTGTACAGTGAAGAACTCAAAAAGATAAGTGGAAGAAAAAAAAACTTGTATATATGTCTGTAATAATAAGAGAATTTGGTTAATCATTTTTCACTTGTTTCAAAGTGATTGGAATGTGGCAATAAGTAAAGATAATTGCAAACACAGGACATTTTCTTTCTTTTGACTATGAACCATAAATAAATACTTTAAACTACCCAGAATTCCATCCGAGTCACGGCTCGATTCACCTTTGACCTCTAAGTGGAGCCCGATATAAATTTCAAAGCAGCACGTTTTGTTCGTTTTTTTTTCTTTTTAAAACGTTTTATTCATTTATTTTGGGAGGGGGGGGGTGTGTTATTTTGAATGGCCATTGTTGATTTATGTACAGGATATATTTTAGTCAATCTTTGGTGTTCTGTATGATAGCTGTCTGAAGTTTAAAGAAATGTACTGGTTCCTTTAAGCACAACCATTAAAACTGCACTGTCAACCCCAAGTCCTCCACCTCTTGTCTTCTTATACCAGACCACTCTCCACTGTTAATTTAAAATACAAAACTTGTCAAGGCTTCATAGAGCATACATAAAGTACAAGATGCTTCACAAATTATTTATAAGGGAAAGCAGTAACACTTTACTTCAAGACCGCAGGTGTAATTCTCTATAACTTGGGTCATGTTAATGGGAGAAATTCATGGAATAAAAAAAAAACACCTTAATTACACAGAAGCCATGTTTATACCTGGTGCTAACATGGGTCCTATGTCCTGATCTTGTCTACATTCTGATTGTGCCCACATTTCCAGAAATGTGTCTACAACACATGGTTTTAAAATTCAGGTTATCCATCCACTGTGTCTGCATTGTGACCAGATATCCTGGTCCCTTCCTTTATGCAAATTATTTCAGAATGTGGACAAGATCAGGACAAATGGCGCAAGTTAGAACCAGGTATAAAATGGGCTAGAGGGTATCCAAGACCAGAGGAAAAACACTGTCTTACCAATGACCACTCACAAACTTTTTTAAAAATCGTTTTACTGGAAATATAATCAATTGAAAACAAAATATTCTTGATTCTGGAAAAACAAAACACGTCGTTTATACATTTTTGGACATGTGTGTCCCTTTCCTATGAATAAGAAATAGCTTTGTTTTTTCATTTACACTGTAAAAAAATCTGCCATTGTCACAATTAGAATTCAGTCTGACCAGTAACCACAGTAACAAAGAGSGAGCTTGACAAATCACATTTCAAAAAGCGGGTTTCTTTTTTCTTTCTTTTTTTGCATTTGATCATTTATTTTCCTTGCTATTAACCCGCCAGGCCACCATGAAAAAATTAAAGAGTACCTCAGGTTTCTTTAAAGTGCATACAAATGGAACAAATAAGGCTACTTCAGGTTAATCACTTGTCCATAGCATCACCCATCATTCTCATTCCTGTTTTGTGTATTTACAGCTTTGAATATAAGTTGCCCTGAGGCACTAACCTTAAGCATTGAGAGGGAAACAAAACTCAGATCAGTGTCTGTGGGCAACTTCATCCTACTCTGTATTTACAGGCAGCTTTCCATTGGGGTTAGGGACCCTATACTTTTTACAATCTTGGCCAAAAAGTATGGTTTATATTCAAACAAAACTGGCATCCCAATGTTATTAAAGTTCAACAAAACCTCCCTCTGGAAACACCTGGATGGTGTTTTTGATTGAACAGAGCCATACCTGTACCAATAAGGACCACATCTCACATTCACACTGTTATCATCTACACTAAAGGGAACTTAGCTCTTTCTCAGGATGCAAGGAGTTGTGAAAAGACAAACTATCTCCTTACCTCCGTCTCAACCATATTGGAGGAGAAGGTCCAAGGTCCCTCCTCCCAGGCCTACTTCTCCAATGTGTTTTGAAAAGGAGTCGAGGAGAGAGGATGCAAGGAAACGAGGAAAGTTCAATTGAGAAATAGCATTTCAGAAGACAAAATGTCATCCAGTTAATCAGGTGCTCCRCCTTACAGACGTGTGTCCTGGACCTCGTCCTCAGCCTCCTCTTGCAGGGCGGTGATCTTAGACTGCTGGGATTGAGGGGGTCGCTTGCTGGAGTTGAGGCGGTGCAGGGGGAAGAGTTTGAGGCGCTCAGCAGCACTTATGGCCTGCTTCAGGTGGCTGGTCTCGTTCAAAAGCTTCTGAATGGAGTCATACCGCTTCATAGAACTGCCCTCGATCATCTGGAGGGGAGGGAAGGGGAGGGGGGAGAGGCGAGAGGGAGGGGAGGGATGAGTTGGTAGGTTCCAATGGCTACATGCGTTAGACCAGGGGTGAAAGTAGATTTCATTTTTTACAGGTACAGGAAACCCAAGTTCTTGCATGCATTTTTTAATACTACAAAAATAACAGGGTAGTCTACGCTGCTGACACTGACAAACAGATCAATAAAAAATATGTTGTCTGATCCATATAATTGCCTTACGAAAAGGGAAGATACAAATACAATATGACGTCCATCTAACCTGGAGGAGGAAATGATTGTCCAAAAACAAACAAAAGTGGCACTGACCCAAGACAGTGAATATGCACACTCACCGGGGWTATTTATTATTTATTTATTTTTAAATTCTTATTTACAATGACGGCCTACCGGATATGGACGATGCTCTCCGCTGGTGCCAATAAACATTTAAAAAGTGGTGAACAAACAGCTATATTGACTACGTCCGTCCTAGCTCGCTCATTAACGTCTTAATCGAAATTACYGAATGCCTCTTATCCACTCGTTGTCCCCTTATGCCATTGTTTGTACAATTKAATTGTCACTAGAAACCACATTTGTTTAAGCATGTCAGCCATATCGGCTATGTTCTTTTTAAAGGCAGTAAATGAGGCTGAATGAACTGTTTCGCTGCCAGACAAGGCTCCGCTGAAAGCCAGGTGTAGAAGTGGTAAGGTTTTGGGACTCTGCTGTTGGAGCAGCTTTATATAGGCCCTAACAGTTTGTGGGCACCGTTTGTCACCGTTATAGTCCAATTAATGTATTGTTTAGTGTTGTGTTGTATAGGGGCTTGTCTGGCATTCATCAAAAGAAAATGGGGGGAGTTTGCCCCACCAAAATGTACATGCTAAAATGGTCATTAGGTTTACACTTGAATTGATGCATCCAGTGTGTCCACAGGCGACTCAGTCTCGGCCTTGACAAAATGTAAGCGTTCTCCTCAAACCACAACGCAATTTGGAACGTATTCCAGTCAATTCACAAATTTTTCATGCAGCTGACATGCAGTAATGTTCAGTAATGGTGTAATAGCCTCTCGTTTTTGGGCATGTTGTATTAATTGTGATAGGCTCACCTTTTACAGGTACAGCGTACCCCCACTATTTATTTTTCTGGGACATGGTACCGGGCCATACCGTAGACTTTCACCCCTAGGTTAGACTGAGCATACAAACCACAGTAAAACTGCTGCCAATGTGGTACAGTAAAGCGCTAAAATGACCACACTAGGTTGTGTAATGCAGGGAGAATGAATAATGCTGGTTGTGTAATGCAGGGAGAATGAATAATGCTGGTTGTGTAATGCAGGGAGAATGTAAAAATGTTCCAGTGTAGAGCACCCAGCATCATGTCATACAGTGCATTCAGAAAGTATTCAGACCTCTTCACTTTTTACACATGTTGTTACGTTACAGCCTTATTCTAAAATGGATTAAATAGTTCCCCCCCCCCATCATCATTATACACACAATACCCCATAATGACAAAGCAAAAATCTGTTTTTTGACATTTTAGCAAATGTATACAAAAACAACAATTGAAATATTACATTTACATTAGTATTCATACCCTTTACTCAGTAGTACTCTGTTGAAGCACCTTTGGTAGTGATTACAGCCTCAAGTCTTCTTGGGTATGACTCTACAAGCTTGGCACACCTGTATTTGGGGAGTTTCTCCCATTCTTCTCTGCAGATCCTCTGAATCTCTGTCAGGTTGGATGGGGAGCGTCACTGCACAGCTATTTTCAGGTCTCTCCAGAGATGTTCAATCGGGTTCAAGTCCGGGTACTGGCTGGGCCACTCAAGGACATTCAGAGACTCGTCCCGAAGCCACTCCTGCGTTGTCTTGGCTGTGTGCTTAGGGTCGTTGTCCTGTTGGAAGGTGAACCTTCACCCCAGTCTGAGGTCCTGAGCGCTCTGGAGCAGGTTTTCATCAAGGATCTCTCTGTACTTTGTTCCGTTCATCTTTCTCTCGATCCTGACAAGTCTCCCAGTCCCTGCCGGCTTCCGTCTGGCCACTCTACCATAAAGGCCTGATTGGTGGAGTGCTACAGAGATGGTTGTCCTTCTGGAAGGTTCTCCCATCCCCACAGAGGAACTCTGGAGCTCTGTCAGAGTGACCATCGGGTTCTTGGTCACCTCCCTGACCAAGGCCCTTCACCCCCGATTGCTCAGTTTGGCAGGGGGCGGCCAGCTATAGGAAGAGTCTTGGTGGTTCCAAACTTCTTCCATTTAAGAATGATGGAGTTCACTGTGTTCTTGGGCCTTCAATGCTGCAGACACTTTTTGGTACCCTTCGCCAGATCTGTGCCTTGACACAATCCTGTCTCGCTGCTCTACGGACAATTCCTTCGACCTCATGGCTTGGTTTTTGCTCTGACATGCACTGCCAACTGTGGGACCTTATAAGACAGATGTGTGCCTTTCCAAATCATGTCCAATCATTTAATTTACCACAGGTGGACTCCAATCAAGTTGTAGAAACATCTCAAGGATGATCAATGGAAACAGGATATGCCTGAGCTCAATTTCGAGTCTCATAGCAAAGGGTCTGATTACTTACGTAAATAAGGATTTTTTTTATATATACATTTGCAAACATTTTTTWAAAATCGCTTTGTCATTATGGGGTATTGTGTGTAGATTGATGAGGAAAATGTTTTATTTAAGCAATTTTAGAATAAGGCTGTAAAGTAAACCAAATGTGGAAAAAGTGAAGAGGTCTGAATACTTTCCGAATGCATTGTATGTCACTGTGCCTGCCTTGTCATGCTCTCTGCTTCTGTGAACACAAACACAGGTCACTTATATTTCCCAAACAGACAAACATACACACACACATGCATGRGGCCCACACCATGCCCTAAGTCCCTCAAACTCAACTCCGGACCTCGAAGCCAGTTCCATTGCTTTTTTTTCATTGTTTCCCTTTAAGCAGGAACTGATTTAGACCTGGCACACCAGATGTATGTAATTAATGATGAGGAAAAGCAGCAGGCTCCAGACCTCATAGGGTCAGAGTTGAATACCCCTGCCCTATGTCATGGTACACTGTTAATCAAATAAGTGATTTACTCTGAGGCTAACAAATGGCGATGCCCTGATAGAAGAATTTAATTACACTAAAATGGAGGATAAATTATTTAGCTGGTGATTGGTGCTCTATTCTCAGCTCCAACAGGGAAATACTAAAGCACTTTAATGGAAGCGATGGGGAGGGTAACGAAGGGGAAAACCTCATGCTTAAAGGGGGATAGATTGTGTGTGTGTGTGTGTGTGTGTGTGTGTGTGTGTGTGTGTGTGTGTGATTGTGTGTGTGTGTGTGTGTGTGTGTGTGTGTGTGTGTGTGTGTGTGTGTGTGTGTGTGTGTGTGTGTGTGTGTGTGTGTGTGTTGTCACTAACCAGGAAGGACTGGCACTCCAGCAGTGGTTCCACTCTGTGTTCTGACAGTATGACTGTACAGTTGGAGAAAGACTGTTTCAGCGTCTTCCTCAGGACCTGCAACGTTCTGTCAACCAGAAAAACATTTTTACACAACCATTAGACAACGTTCTTCTGTCAATCATACACAACCAGAGAGTAGACAAAAAAGAACCACAGAGTTTACACGATAGGCCTACATCACGCAGGCAGGCAGGCAGGCAGGCAGGCAGGCAGGCAGGCAGGCAGGCAGGCAGGCAGGCAGGCAGGCAGGCAGGCAGGCAGGCAGACAGGCAGACAGACAGACAGACAGACAGACAGACAGACAGACAGACAGACAGACAGACAGACAGACAGACTACCATTCAAAAGTTTGGGGTAACTTAGAAATGTCATTGCTTTTGAAAGAAAATCAATTTTTTGTCCATTAAAATAACATCAAATTGATCAGAAATACAGTGTAGACATTGTAATGTTGTAAATGACTATTGTAGCTGGAAACGGCAGATTTTTTATGGAATATCTACATAGGCGTACAGAGGCCCATTATCAGCAACCATCACTCCTGTGTTCCAATAGCGCGTTGTGTTAGCTAATCCAAGTTGATCATTTTTAAAGGCTAATTGATCATTAGAAAAACCTTTTGCAATTATGTTAGCACAGCTGAAAACTGTTCTGATTAAAGAAGCAATAAAACTGGCCTTCTTTAGACTAGTTGAGTATCTGCAGCATCAGCATTTGTGGGTTCGATTACAGGCTCAAAATGCCAGAAACAAAGATTTTCTTCTGAATCCATCAGTCTATTCTTGTTCTGAGAAATGAAGGCTATTCAATGCGAGAAATTGCCAAAAAACTGAGATCTTGTACAACGCTGTGTACTACTCCCTTCACAGAAAAAAATTAATAAATCTTCAGTTTCCAGCTACAATAGTCATTAACAATGTTTACACTGTATTTCTGATCAATTATATGTTATTTTAAATGGAAAATATTTTTTGCTTTACTTTCAAAACAAGGACATGTTCTAAGTGACTCCAAACTTTTGAAGGGTAGTGTATATAAACGGGGCGGCAGGTAGCCTAGTGGTTAGAGCGTTGGGCCAGTAACCGAAAGGTTGTTAGATCGAATCCCCGAATTGACAAGGTAAAAATCTGTCATTCTGCCCCTGAACAAGGCAGTTAACCCACTGTTCCTAGGCTGTCATTGTAAATAAGAATTTGTTCTTTGCTGACTTGCCTAGTTAAATAAAAAAAATAAAAAACACACGTTCTCTCTCTTTCTCCCTTTACATACACATTCCTACAAACTCCTCCCTTCAGCCCACTAATGTGCACTTCCTGCTGAGGTTAAGATGAAAGCAGCAGGTTTGAAGTTGACCAGCGTCATCAACAACCACTAATTCACTCATTACAGGCCCCATTTAGCGTAAAGACCTGTGTCGGTACGTGTGGTTACATATTGTACGTACCCACACAGCCAATGAGTGTTACGGTAAGTCCTGGAATTGTCACCACATGCAGTGAGACACTCAAACACACACACATCTCAACACCACCCACGTCTCTCTCTCTCCTCCTCATCCTCCCTCCCTCTTCTCTTACATGGGGTCGAGGTAGGCGCTGGGTTCGTCCAGCAGCAGTATGCGGGCCTTGCTGAGGATGGAGCGGGCCAAACACATGAGCTGCTTGTGTCCGTTACTCAGGACATAACCCCCGTCCTCCAGCTGGAAGTCCAGCTTGTCTGGGAACTGCTCTATCACTGACTTCAGACCCACCTGGACGACATATAGGAGAAAAATCAGTCAGTCAATCAATCAATCAATCAYTCAAACAAACAATGAAATGTACCGACTCATTGATTCATATGTGGTATATGTGTATCCCCTGTTGAAAAAAAAAAACCTACAAGGGACATACGCAGGGCAGAACAGATCAGGTGACATGGAGGGTGGAGTCATTTACATCTGATGTGGAGTTCAGGTTAATACTATGTGTTTGGAAAGGTCCACCACCTTCATTTTAAAGGAGTTGAAACAAATACGGTATGTGCATTGGGCGATCTATGATGTCATGTTGCTCTCCTATACATGACATCATAGATTGTCAAACCTTCAAAAAATGAAGGTGGTGGACCTTTCAAAACACATAGTACTAACCTGAACTCCACATCAGACATGACATCAGCTATGGTCAGAGTCAAGAGAAGGAGTCTCGTGTGAGTCTCCTGGCTGTGCTTGCTATACAACCACCACTCTGGTGTGTTTATGGTGGCTCTGTCAGTGCCCCGCTCCACACACATGTACACAGCAACACCTTAATATCAGCATAGCATGTTGGAATGAGGTTACTACTGTATGGTAGGAAAGGGATCAGTGTCACTCTCTGCAGTGTACAGACAGACACACAGACAAACAGAGTGAGTGAGGAGAAAGGTGAAGAGAGAAGGAGGACAGTGATAGAGTTGATAGACAAAGAGATAGGGAGGGCAGTTAGAGTTAGGGTTGAACCGGGATGTGGACGTGAAGCTAGGTTTAGGATTGAACCGGGATGTGGACGTGAAACTAGGGTTAGGGTTGAGGGTTAGGGTTGAACCGGGATGTGGACGTGAAGCTAGGGTTAGGGTTGTGGTTAAGGGTTAGGGTTAAACTGGGATGTGAACATGAAGCTAGGGTTAGGGTTAAACCGGGATGTGGACATGAAGCTAGGGTTAGGGTTGAACTGGGATGTGAACATGAAGCTAGGGTTAGCGTTAAACTGGGATGTGGACATGAAGCTAGGGTTAGGGTTGAACTGGGATGTGAACATGAAGCTAGGGTTAGGGTTGAACTGGGATGTGAACATGAAGCTAGGGTTAGGGTTAGGGTCTAGTGTACAAGGTGGATACTGAGATATCTGTACGCCTCAAGGGGAAAGCAAGAGGTGTCGATATCTAGCGTCAGATAGGGAATCTTCTAGCTATGATATAGTATATGTCGTGATACAAATACGCGCCACATAGCTAAAATAATTGATACTTCCTTTATGATAACAATGGTCTGTTCAAGAGTCTCTGTTTGTCGGTGGGTGTCATCATCAGTAACACGCATACGAATCCAAGAGATCTCCTGCGCTCAGATATATTTTCAGAGAACTTGGTGCAGGTGACTCGTGTACGCTGGTTTTCAATACATAGGTAGTACGCCACTAAACAGCTATACTTAAGAGCATCGGTTATCTTGCCTTCTTACGATATGGTTAGGACCCATACTCGCCATGGAAGTACGCTCTCAGAAATATACTGTTTACACACCCTCGTTTCTAGGACATCCTGTGTAATATATTTATATAGCCGATATAAATTTCCTTTTTGTGTTGGTGATTAGACGTTGCAGAGGACCACCACATGAAACTTCTCCTATAACCATCAATTTGATATCAATGATGAGATTATTATCTAGATCTCTCACTTACACTTATATACTATGTTATACACATCATAATAACGCTAATATGTAGTTTAATATACAATTCTATCTTTATCTTATTATTTAGTGTATCATTATAATCATTTTGTCATAACATATATGATTCAAAAACATCAAAGTCTGGCTCTTGGATAAGTCGCGTAACAGTTATAAAGGGTAGTAAAATAGCTCTTTAATTCTAAACTAGATTCCTCAACTCTATATCAAAAGGAAAAATAAATTGGATGTAGCGAGCGATCCTTCAGATGTGACTCTAAATGTGGGTCGTGACACATTAAGGCACAGATAGAGGATGCGCGCTAGAAACAATCGCGCAAGGCTCGGTAAGCACTCTCCACTGGGTTTGCTGATGAAGGCCAATAGCAGTTATAGGTTAGTGCGAGTGAGTGGTGATTTCAAGACGAAACAATGCATGACATTAAAGCTATGGTTTAGTGGAGGTGAAAAATAAGACCAAAGACAATCCAGTGTGACGTAACTATATTAAACTGTGGTCTTATGCGAGGCCACTCCTCGATGCGAGGAGTCACCGCCACTCAGATATCCGTCGTACGACTTTGAGCGAGTGACGTGTCTCGACACATCCTTCATGTTCATACGTAATAGTGGCTAAAGTCCCAGTCAGGCAAATTCGCGATTTTCTGTCAAAGAGAGATGAAAAAAACTAGTAGATTGGGCTGTTGTGTATGATATGTTTCTAGACTATTTACTAGGTGCAGCTAGTGTACGATCCAACGTCTGGTTCGTGTCAATAATAGGTGTGTCAAGTGCAAACACTGTTTTTGAATGACTACCTTCATCTCGTAGTACCGTCTGTGTAGACCAAAGCAGTAGTCGAAGTTCCAATCAGAGCTAACATATATGAATACTACTCTCCTTGATTATTGCGTGCTGTACACGTTTGTTCTCGAAGTTATCTGAGTAGAGTCAGGAAAGAGTCAACTCGGCTTGTCCAGCTAGTTACAAGTGATCGGTGACGTCATATTCTAAGACAAGCGCGCAGCCAGTGGTTAGGGACGTGATATAATTAGCAACACAGTGAGATATAATACTCCATGCCAGGCTTTTAATTGTCTGACTTGGTTGGGCAAAATGAGGACATTTACTTACTGAATCTCTACGTTATCTTTCCCTGTAGTATCAAATAAGGTGGTGCGATGTCTTCACCTACCTTTATGGTCACCTTCGCCACTTGGTGTGCTTCACATTTCTCGGGTATTTGTATATCTTATGGTTTTTTTCCATATTCACTAGTATCAATTTGACCTATATGCAATTTGTTTCCATGTGGTAAACTATGTTTATTGATAAGTGTCGGAAATGCTCATTTGCTTTATCGTATGGCATACGGCCAATATGTAAATGTGCATACGTGGTTTCTGCTCTGAATTTGCGCATAACCATGGTGCCTTCATAATAAATTGTGTTTAAATATAATAAAAGAATAAATAAAGAACCTCTACTGAACTCAACCCCAATTTCAGCTTCTCTAAAAAAATAGCTACTAAATGTGATTTGATTTGCCAACTAAAAAAAAGAAAAGAAGAGATTCTACTTTGACAATTATGACAGATATCGACACCAGTGCGGTACTCAGAGTAGAAGTCATCAGTATAGAGAGAAATCAATTTGGTATACGTTACCGCTAGGTATAGACTAGAGCGCCTATCTGAATTAAGTGCTCAGTAATATCGTCGACCTTAGCTACATGTTCAGTCAAGCGGTGAGGATAAGTTGTTACGTTTCTATTACTCGATATATGTCACCTCGTGGTACGTTCTTTCTTCATTATCTGAGACAGTCTCATACAAGAGGGAACGTCTCCAATGAGAGGACCAGAATTATCTTCTAGCTGGGCATATAAATTGCATGTGATACTCGGTTACTCCACATATCGGACTGCACATAACAAAGTGTGTGAGTGAGAGTGAGTACTCATGCTTACTTAAACTACGCAAGACCTTCATGGGAGATAAGATCTGTCTCAACTGCCGAGTGGCGTTCCAACTATATCTTCCTCTGCATCACGATCATACTGGCTCTCTTTCAATTTGACATACAGTGGGCATATATACGTCAATATACCGTACTCCAAACACTGTGATCAACAATCTGCTATCTAATTTATCTCTTCGCCTATGGTGACACCAAATGCACATATACTCTATACTTTATGTAGATTTGCCTCTCACCTCTCACATTGATGATGTATATTCTTGATACTCTGTCCTCATATGACCATTCTATCTGCATCATCCTGTTTGCCAAATAGTTTCTCTATAACGCAATGTATTTATCCTCGCGCGTATATCTCTTATAAAGAGGTCCATGGTGGACTCTCAATATCTACTCCTATTTAACTGCTTCCACAACACTTTTATCAATACTAACATAGCCTGATGATCATGTTCCTCTCGAGCGCTCCAAACTCACACACAGGGCTTATTTATCTCACCCACCCTCAGTAAAGGGACTGATTCTAGCCTATGCCTTAAAACCAGCTCTCATGAATTGATGTCTCAAGCCCTGAGGCTTCACATGCATGTGTCTCGTACTACACTACGATCTTATGCAGGCAGGCTTCTGGACTGTATATACATATCTCGTGCGTCTGTGCTCTGCAACTACGAGCGGCCGAAGAAGTGTGTATATACTTAAGGATAACACCCACCCGGACCAGGTATTTGCACGACAATAACAACGCAACAGCTACATAATTTACGTACTACTGCATCTGGGTAACATTACACAAACATATTTATGTCTCGAGCCTGTACAGGTGCAAAAAAAAGCAAAATGTGTATTAAGCTCTACCTGCTAATCAGAACACTCTCTCTCTGTGTTATTACAAGTCACTGATACGCGTGTAGACCTGGATATGTTAGACATGATCTTGAGACTTTTATGCCTAAGCCTCTTATTGCAGAAATACTATTGAGCAGCACTACCACTCAATATGCCACACCGTTGTCAGTAGATAATACATTTACGCCTGGAAACAAGCTCATTATAGAAGGAGGTTGCCACATTAGCAAGTTTGGTTGGGAGCCTAACGCTCTACTAACTGCAGAATGTAACTCTTGAAGTGTACCTAGACGATGATGTCTATGACAGCGGTTATACCCTATCCGCTCTATCACCCTGTGACCCTATAAGTGTTGTGACGAAATGCTCGAAATCTCTCTGTGAATACGTACATGAGACATCAGTGCTTCTGCCTCATTGGCCGGTAGAGATTTGCGTGCTGTT
>NC_036842.1:86303405-86310686 GCF_002910315.2 Salvelinus sp. IW2-2015
GTGCTTCTATTCTCAGCTCCCAACAGGGAAATACTAAAGCACTTTAATGGAAGCGATGGGGAGGGTAACGAAGGGAAACCTCAGCTTAAAGGGATAGATTGTGTTGTGTGTGTGTGTGTGTGTGTGGTGTGTGTGTGTTGTGTGTGTGTGGTGTGTGTGTGTGTGGTGTGGTCGTGTGTGTGTGTGTGTGTGTGTGTGGTGTGTGTGTGTGTGTGGTTGTGTGTGTGTGGGTGTTGTGTGTGTGCACTAACCAGGAAAAAGGACTGGCACTCCCAGCAGTGGTTCACTCTGTGTTCGGACAGTATGACTGTACAGTTGGAGTGAAAGACTGTTCAGCGTCTTCCTCAGGGACTGGCAACGTTCTGTTCAACCAGAAAAAACAATTTTTACACAACCATTAGACAACGTTCTTCTGTCAATTCATACACAAACCAGAGAGTAGACAAAAAAGAGACCAAAAGTTTAACGATAGGGCCACATCAGAAGGCACACAGCAGGCAGGCAGGCAGGCAGAGGCAGCGGCAGGCAGGCAGCGGCAGGAGCAGGCAGCGCAGGCAGGCAAGGCAGCGGGCAGGCAGCGGAGCAGAGCAGGCAGGCAGGCAGGCAGGACAGGCAGACAGACGACAGCAGACAGACAGACAGACAGACAGACAGACAGACAGAGACAGACTACCATTCAAAAGTTTGGGGTAACTTAGAAATGTCATTGCTTTTGAAAGAAAATCAAATTTTTTGTCCATTAAAATAACATCAAATTGATCAGAAATACAGTGTAGACATTGTAATGTTGTGAAATGACTATTGTAGCTGGAAACGGCAGATTTTTTATGGAATATCTACATAGGCGTACAGAGGCCATTATCAGCAACCATCACTCCTGTGTTCCAATAGCGCGTTGTGTTAGCTAATCCAGTTGATCATTTTTAAAGGCTAACATGATCATTAGAAAAACCTTTTGCAACTTATGTTAGCACAGCTGAAAACTGTTCTGATTAAAGAAGCAATAAAACTGGCCTTCTTTAGACTAGTTGAGTATCTGCAGCACTCAGCATTGTGGGTTCGATTACAGGCTCACATGCCAGAAAACAAAGATCTTCTTCTGAAACTCATCAGTCTATTCTGTTCTGAGAAATGAAGGCTATTCAATGCAGAAATTGCCAAAAACTGAAGATCTTGTACAACGCTGTGTACTACTCCCTTCACAGAAAAAATGATAAAATCTTCAGTTGTTCCAGCTACAATAGTCATTAACAATGTTTACCACTGTATTTCTGATCAATTATATGTTATTTTTTAAATGGACAATAGCTTTTTTGCTTTACTTTCAAAAACAAGGACATTTTTCTAAGTGACTCCAAACTTTTGAAGGGTAGTGTATATAAACGGGCGGCAGGTAGCTAGTGGTTAGAGCGTTGGGCCAGTAACCGAAAGGTTGTTAGATCGAATCCCGAATTGACAAAGGTAAAAATCTGTCATTCTGCCTGAACCAGGCAGTTAACCCACTGTTTCCTAGGCTGTCATTGTAAATAAAGAATTTGTTCTTTGTGGACTTGCCTAGTTAATAAAAAAAAATAAAAAAAGACGTTCTCTCTCTCTTTCTCCCTTTACATCACATTCTACAAACTCCTCCTTCAGCCCAACTATGTGCACTTCCTGCTGAGGTTAAGATGAAAGCAGAGGTTTGAAGTTGACCAGCGTATCAACAACCACTAATTTCACTCATTACAGCCCCATTTAGCGTAAAGACTGTGTCGGTACGTTGGTTACATATTGTACGTACCCAGCACAGCCAATTGAGTGTTACGGTAAGTCTGGAATTGTCACCACATGCAGCCGAGACACTCACAACATCTCAACACACCCACTCTCTCTCTCTCCTCCTCATCCTCCTCCCTCTTTCTCTTACATGGGGTCGAGGTAGGCGCTGGTTCGTCAGCAGCAAGTATGCGGGCCTTGCTGAGGATGGAGCGGGCCAAACACATGAGCTGCTTGTGTCCGTTACTCAGGACATAACCCCCGTCCTCCAGCTGGAAGTCCAGCTTGTCTGGGAACTGCTCTATCACTGACTTCAGACCCACCTGGACGACAATAGGAGAAAAATCAGTCAGTCAATCAATCAATCAATCATCAAACAAACAATGAAATGTACCGACTCATTGATTCATATGTGGTTATGTTGTATCCCCTGTTGAAAAAAAAAAACCTACAAGGGACATACGCAGGGCAGAACAGATCAGGTGACATGGAGGGTGGAGTCATTTACATCTGATGTGGAGTTCAGGTTAATACTATGTGTTTGGAAAGGTCCACCACCTTCATTTAAAGGAGTTGAAACAAATACGGTATGTGCATTGGGCGATCTATGATGTCATGTTGCTCTCCTATACATGACATCATAGATTGTCAAACCTTCAAAAATGAAGGTGGTGACCTTTCAAAACACATAGTACTTAACCTGAACTCCACATCAGACATGACATCAGCTATGGTCAGAGTCAAGAGAAGGAGTCTCGTGTGAGTCTCCTGGCTGTGCTTGCTATACAACCACCACTCTGGTGTGTTTATGGTGGCTCTGTCAGTGCCCCGCTCCACACACATGTACACAGCAACACCTTAATATCAGCATAGCATGTTGGAATGAGGTTACTACTGTATGGTAGGAAAGGGATCAGTGTCACTCTCTGCAGTGTACAGACAGACACACAGACAAACAGAGTGAGTGAGGAGAAAGGTGAAGAGAGAAGGAGGACATGATAGTAGTGTGCATAGACTCTACAGATGGATAGGTGTTGGGCCGTAGGACCTCTAGTGTAATAGAGTTAGGGTATTAAGCGCCGATCTAGTGTGCCGCTGAAGCTCACAGAAGATTATAAGGAACTTGAAACCGGATCTGAGACTACTCTGTGTGAAAGACTTCTAGGCAGTTAGGGAGGTTGTTTGGAGGCGTTGTTCATGTGTATGAAAGCACGCGCGACTGATGATACCGCTTGCGGATAACTAGGGATCTAGTGTTCGAGGTGTTAGACAGGTTTGTAACGACAATGGTATGTTCTTTGGATACGGTTTACGATGGGACGATTTAAAACTAGGTGACAAGATTAGGGTTTATTTGCTTGTGGTTAGAGGTGTTTGCGACACTACTGGGCCTGTACGCCCATTGGTGCGCGCACGTGCGAAGGGAACGAGACTCACGTCAGGGTTCCGCGGTGTTTTATCGCTGATTACAACGCTCGGAATTAAGTGCGTTACCAATACCAAGCGGCCCATCGTGAATAACGACATGGATGCAGTTACCGAGTATACGCCCGATTCTAAAACTCGTGGATGTGAACATGAAGCTATGGCGTTCAGTGGTTCAACACATGCCGCCAGGGTATCAGAGCGCCCTAGTGAACCCATAATGAAGCTACGGGTTATTAGGTGAACATGGGTGCATGTTTTCTGACACAATGAAGCCTAGCCGGGTTTAAGGCCCGTTAACACCGGGACTGCTGGTACATGAAGCGTCAGGGTTAGGCGGTTCTAAATGACCGGATGGGGATCTATGAAGCCTAGAGCTTATAGGCTCAGGGTCCCTCATAAACTGTGTTCAACGATGTGAACTATTGAACTGAAGTAGAGCGTTAGGTGTCGTTAAACTGGGATGTGAAGCTCATGAAGCTAGTGTGTTAGGCGCGCGCTTGAGACTGGGGATGTGAACTTATGTAAGCTAGGGTTAGCGGTCTATAACCAGGGATGATGAGCACACCCTCGCCTTCCCCTCCCGCTGTACAGCCTACGCCAGGTTTTAATAGGCGTTACACAATTCCGGACCGATGTGGACACTGACAAAGCTAGGGGTTAGTACTTCATGCTCCAGAATAACCCTCGAGTGTTGAAACAATGACGTTAAACGCGTTAAGGGTTAAAACCGCGTGGTCATTGTGGACTAGTGATAGCTCAGACCAGTTGCCCTCGGTGGTCCTAGATTCGTACGCCGCTCCTAACTCCTAGCTTTCAGTTGTCCGGACATGATACAGCTGCGGTGTTACCTCTTAATAAGCCGGTGGCGTAAAGCCTCGGTGCGTGTGGACATGAAGCTAGGGTATAGGCGTTAAATGCGGATGCTGATACATGAAAGCTGCAGGCCAAGTTAGCGCAGTTAGTGAACTGGAGATTGAACGATGAAGCTAGAGGTTACGTTGAACTGGGATGATGAACATGCAGACTAGGGTTAGGGTTAAACCTGGCGATGTGACCATGAAGCTAGGTTAGGGTTGAACTGAGATGTGGACATGAAGCTAGGGTTAAGGTTGAACTGGGATGTGCGACATTTGGAAGCTAAGGGCTTAGTTTTTGAGGGTTAGGTAAAGAGGGACTGAGGTCTGTTACCCTCAAGGGGGACAGGGCGTACAGGCACATAGGGACTTGAGCAAATAATTGTATTAATCGCTAGTTAAAAGAAAACCCTTCTACAAGCTGTTAAGAGTGTATGGGTGGGGGTCTCACAGAACGCTCCAAACTCCTGCCAGAATCAAAAGAGTGCTCTGTAGTGTTTYTAAAGGGCCACTAGATGGCATTTTATAGCCACAGGTAGGCCCAAATGCATGAAGCTCATTACTGTACATGTTCAGGAGCTGTGTAAATATAGCCCAATATAAGGCCTTTTTGGTGGGAGAAGAGACCACCACAGAATCCAAACCTCAATATATATATATATCTAGACCCTTAAATAAATATATAATAAATAAGTATTGTAATTCATAAAGTTATAAGTGCTAATATGGACAAATCAAGTGCATTAAGGGAAGGGTAGTAAATGCTAACAAAGCCTCCCTTATATCAAAAATAAGGTTSCGAGTAGGGTTAGGGTTAAACCGYGATGTGAACATGAAGCTAGGATTAGGGTTGTGATTGAGGCTAGAGTTAGGATTGATTCGGGATGTGGACATAAAGCTAGGTTTAGGGTTAGACCAGACACCAGTGTGACTAATGTTAACATTGTGTCTCACCTCCTCAGCSACCCGCCACAGTTCCTCGTCACTGTGGCAAGCGTGCGGATCCAGGTTCATACGGAATGTTCCAGTCAGGATGAAGATTTTCTGTCAAAGAAAAGAGAAAATTGAGGAGCTGTGTGAGTTGTTTTGTTTTTCAGGGTGAGCTGTGTGACAGTTGTTCTTTGTAGCCACACTGTACTTGTTGACCAATATCGAGTTATCAACAGTACTTGAAAGTACTGATGTGTGAAATTAGTTTCGATTTAGAATGGGCCGCTATCAATCGGACATTGCAAGGGGCAGGGGGGAAAAAAACATGTAATCCGTATGCATTTGAGGACACTTTTCCTCTGGTTCATTTTCATGCTACTTGAGGCTGTTTCGGTTGTTTCGGCCAAGCAATAGAAAGCTGGGATCCTCCTCTTTTTAATAGAGGCCATCCCCATCCAAACTCTGTTTTCACACGTGATTACATGCAGTTTAGAAATGTTGTGCAATTACTGTGCTTATATACTTATTTTATTCTACGCATCAACCAGCTGTTTAAGGAGCTGGCTCTCGCTGCACAACAGGTGATATCCTGCTCAAACGCTGTATGCCAGGGCTCTCCAACCCTGTTCCTGGAGAGATACCTTCCTGACGGTTTTTGCTCCAACCTCAAGAGGGTTTAATGGACAATAGAGCGCTGAGTACCAGGCCATTAGCGACTTGAGGGCCATTAGCAAGTTTGGTAGGCTACTAACGGAAATCAGTGCCATTCGTTTACAGACCATAGTTTTGGAGTAGGCCTAGTTACCGTGTCTCAACGGTCATGTGGAATTTGACCGGGTCATGAGTCGTGACCTCGGGTATGGCGGTAATACTGTCACCGTAACAACCCTAGGGACCGATGGGCAGTAATACTGTCACCGTAACAACCCTAGGGACTGATGGGCGGTAATACTGTCACCGTAACAAACCCTAGGGACTGGATGGCAGTAATTACTTGGGCAGACCGTAACAACCCTAGCGGACTGATGGGCAGTAATACTGTCACCGTAACAACCCTCAGGACTGATGGGTGGTAATACTGTCACCGTAACAACCTTATGGACTGATGGGTGGTAATACTGTCACCATAACAACCCTAGGGACTGATGGGCAGTAATACTGTCACTGTAACAACCCTAGGGACTGATGGGCAGTAATACTGTCACCGTAACAACCCTCAGGACTGATGGGTGGTAATACCGTCACCGTAACAACCCTATGGACTGATGGGCGGTAATACTGTCACCATAACAACCCTAGGGACTGATGGGCGGTAATACTGTCACCGTAACAACCCTAGGGACTGATGGGCAGTAATACTGTCACCATAACAACCCTAGGGACTGATGGGCGGTAATACTGTCACCGTAACAACCCTAGGGACTGATGGTACAATAGTTGAGCTGTTTTCAGGTCCTTGAGGGGAACTGTTTGTAACCCCATGAGGGGAAATATTTACCTGTGGCACCACTCCGAAGGCTTTTCTCCAGGTCTGTAGTGTGACAGAGTTCCAGGAGACCCCGTCAATGGAGATCTCTCCYTCTGTAGAGGCCAGGCGCAGCAGGGCAGAGAGCAGGGTGCTCTTCCCTGAGCCCGTCCTCCCCAACACACCCACCTATGGACAGCAACAAACGTACACTGAGATAAGAATATGTACCATCATTAATTCAGAATATGTACCCAAAATCTTCACGAGCCAGACACAGCCATTGTCTTCCTATAGGTCTCTCCCATTAACCTGCTCATTTTCAATAAAGATCTTGAGACAACCGTGATACTATACGCTACGTAGCATACAACATAACACTACACTGTGAACTGTGGGAAACTAGAAACCCTCTACTCTCCCTCAGGCCCAGAGTGTCAGTGACAATTAGYCCATTAGCAGGAAGCTTTAGCTAATGGCTAAGCAAAAGTGCTAATGGCTAGGTTAAAGTGCTAATGGCTAATCTAGGCCCAATGAGCYAGCCTCCCTCAGGTCTCGTTACTGAGAGCTCTTTCTCTGTAATTACCTCTCAAGACTCTAACAGAAGGATAGGAATGAATCTACAGTCGGTTCACCTGAGGGCAGATCAGGCCGTCCACTACATTACCAACTTGTAAGTCGCTCTGGATAAGAGCGTCTGCTAAATGACTTAAATGTAAAATGTAATTACATTTACATTGTAGTAATTTAGCAGACACTGTTATCCAGAGTGACATGTAGTGCATTCATCTTAACATAGGTAGGTGAGAACAACCACATATCACTTATAGCAAGTACATTTTCCCTCAA
>NC_036842.1:86311246-86325594 GCF_002910315.2 Salvelinus sp. IW2-2015
TCTCCAACTCCATTCTCCACACCCATCTCCATCTCCCATTCTCTCACAACATCTCCACCCCCATCTCCACAACATCTCCACACCCCATCTATCCCTCACATCTCCACCCCATCTCCCACAACATCTCCACCCCCATCTCCACTCCATCTCCATCCCCATCTCCACTCCATCTCCACCCCATCTCCACCCCCATCTCCACACCATCTCCACCCCCATCTCCAATCCCCCCATCTCCACCCATCTCCACCCCCATCTCCACACCCATCTCCACCACCCATCTCCACTCCCATCTCCACCCCATCTCCACCCCATCTCCACATCCCACTCCCTACACCATCTCCACCTCCATCTCCACCCCCATCTCCCACTCCATCTCCACCCCATCTCCACCCATCTCCACCACCCCATCTCCACCCCCCATATACTCCACCCCCCATCTCCACTCCACTCTTCACCCCCAATCTCCACTCCATCTCCACCCCAATCTCCACCCCCATCTCTACCCCATCTTCACTCCATCTCCACCCCATCTCCACCCCCATTTCCCACCCCATCTCCGCCACCTACACTTTGGCCCGCTTCCACGGTGAAGGACAGGTTCTGCAGCACAGAGCGTCCGGCCTCTGTATACTTGACAGTCAGCCCCTGGACATCCATGTGGCCCTGGTTGGGCCAGCAGTCTTGTGCGTGGGGGTTGTCGAGGACCAGGTCTGTGACTTTACCACCACCACTGGGTCTAGGCTCCTCCTGCGGCAAGTCGATGAACTTGAAGACCCGATCTACCGATCGCATCTGCAGACGGAAAAGAGGCCACAGAGAGGTGAGGAAGGCGTGTGTGTGTGTGTGTGTGTGTGTGTGAGTTCATACTGTAAGTGGGTCAATGTTAGTTTGTGACCTAATACTGTACCCGTGACGGTATGTTAGAGTAGTGACCTCCCTCATACTTGTGAAAGGTGCTATTAAAATTAATATTTATATACTGTCTATTCTCACATTAGTGAGTAGTATCAGTGTATGGTAGTATGAGTCAGTCTGGCAGTGTCACGCCCGTCGTTCAAGGTGCAGCGTGGTGAGCGGACATACTTTTATTATAATGACGTCGCCAACAAAACAATAAACATAGAAACGGCCGTGAAGCTTAACTTGGGCTATAATGCRCCTAACAAAGTCAACTTCCCACAATGACAAAAGAGGAAAAAGCTGCCTAAGTATGATTCCCAATCAGAGACAACGATAGACAGCTGTCCCTGATTGAGAACCATACCCGGCCAACACYTAGAAATGCAAAAACATAGAAATCAGAACATAGAATGCCCACCCCAAATCACACCCTGACCAAACCAAAATAGAGACATAAAAAGGGCGTGACAGGCAGTAATGATTCATTTTTCCAAAACYAGGAGAATAAAATGACCTGCACTGTGATAAGCCCTTTCGGAATCCTAAGCCTGAATAAAGCTCATGTCCACAACAACAACACTGGGGTGTGTGAACTGAATATACACTATTCTATATTTTGACACCTTACCAAACAACAAACAAGACAAGTGGAGTATCCCACTCYAGTAAAGGTAGCCTTTTACACTCGTACCCGTATACAGGATGAAAATGGCAGATTCTGGCACTGATAAGCATCTAAATTGGAACACAGTGGTTGTACAGTAACATGCTATAAATMATATCAGAGCTCAGTCTCTGTGCTTCACCATTCTGAACTTGAGCACTGCACACGACAAGAAGTTTCCCCCATCCCTCRGACTAATTGGGCAACTTTAGAACATATTTTTCTTGTCTGAGTGAGGGAAATGCTGTAAATGAAGAGGACTTAATGTATTTTGAAAGATAAGACGTTGAGGATTATAATAAATACTGATTTGATGTCATACAAGCAAGACAAACACCCGTGAGTCCAAATGTGCACTTCACATCTCCACATCATAAKACTCATGTCATATACAGTGTCAACATTTATGATCACTATGTTTGATGTACAGTTAGAAGATGACATGGCGTCATACCCTGGGTTGTTCTGAACAGAATGAGCATATGTTTGTCTATTGTGAAGAAAATTTGCAGCAGAACACACACCTGACTGAGCTCAYGTCTCCTTTCTATGCGCACTYGAATTACGATCTGTTACGTCAGTCGTTAMATGAATGAGACCAAAGCGCAGCGTGGAAAGTGTTCATGATTTTTAATACTGAACTCTGACAAAACAACAAAATACAAAAACCGAACGTAAAGTTCTGCAGGGSTAGACAGCAACTATGCAAAAACAAGATCCCACAAACTAAGGTGGAAAACAGGCTGCCTAAGTATGATCCCCAATCAGAGACAACGATAGACAGCTGCCTCTGATTGGGAACCCTACCCGGCCAACAAAGAAATAGAACACATAGATTGCCCACCCAAATCACACCCCGGCCTAAACCAAATAGAGAAATAAAAAGGCTCTCTAAGGTCAGGGCGCGACACGATCTGTTTCTCTGAATTGCCGTGTGAAACCCTAACACTGCAAGATCTTATTTTATAACTAGTCATGTTGGCAATAGAACAGGATTTAGGCTTATATTCAGTCTTGTGTCAYGTGAACTGTTGTGCCCTCAACTTTGGTCTAATAATTTTCCCATAATCTCCAAACTGTTCCCTTTCAATTTCTACAATGGTTATGCTTTTCTTATTTCTTCTGTAAGAAACATTTCAARGTATCTCTATCCATATAGGCCAATTCAAACGAGTGTAAAAGGTTAATGAAATTCATATTTGTGTGAGTGTGTTGTGCGTGTTTGTATGTGTGAAACTGCCTACTGGTAATGTGGTATGTGAATGCAAATAGAAGTCTATCTACCGTGATTGATCAAAACTGTGTGTTTACATACCAGTCCGTCCACAGTGATGCTGGTGATGACAGCCCATTGGAACGTACCAAGGATAAGCATGGCTAAGGCCACGATGATGCCAATCTCCCCTGGCTTGTCCTCTGTGGAACACACACACATCACATTATCAGTGGGAACACACGCGCTAGCACACACACACACACGGTCTTGTACAGCTAACCTTGTGGGGACACACAATTTAGTCCCATTCAAAATCCTATTTTCCCTAAGCCCTAACCCTAAACCATACTCTTACCCTAACCCTAACCTTAACCCCAAAACCTAATCTTAACCCTAAACCTAACCCTAGCTTCTAACCCTGAACTTAACCCTAGCTCTTAAACCTAAAACTAACCCTAGATTCTAACCCTAAACCTAACCCTAGCTCTTAACCCTAACCCTAATTCTAACCCTAACACTAATTCTAACCCTAATTCTAACCCTAATTCTAACCCTAACACTAATTCTAACCCTAACACTAATTCTAACACTAATTCTAACCTTAACCCTAAACCTACTAGAAATAGCATTTGACCTTGTGGGGATGAACAAAATATCCCCAGTTGGTCAAATGTTTGTTAGTTTACTATTCTGGTTCCCACAAGTATAGTTAAACACGTTCACGTCCACCGCTTACCACACACACACCACACACACACACACACACACACACACACACACACACACACACACACACACACACACACACACACACACACACACACACACCAACACACCACACACACACACACACACACACACACAACACACACCACACACACACACACGTCATAGCATACGTCACTGCAACCCCTTGTTATATACACACACACAAACACACAAGTATCAATGGTCTGTAAAATTACCCCTAGATTCACTACCAACATAAACACTGTGCCCATTGAGAGATTCTCTATGTCACACAAAGATCTTTCCACGTTGTCCATGAGAAGGCAGGAACAATTTACTCGAGCCTAAAGTAAATATGCAACGCAGTCGGCATCTGTAATATGCCAATCTCTTTTCAGTTAAATGCTGTATTGGAAATAGCCTAATAATATTAAGTGTGTCTGTCTTGCCGTCCATCACTCACGGTTGGTTCCCACGGCGATGAAGGCTGCGGCGCTGAAGAAGAAGACGAAGATGATGTCACAGCGGAAGAGGAACCATCGCAACGTGGAGAGGTAGTGGAACCATATGGCTGTGTGGGTGTTCAGGCCTTGTGGAACAACGTCTCAAAGTAGCACTGACGTCCAAACGCACGGATGTCCACAGACCCTTTAGAAGATGATGAGGTGAGAGAAGATAGGGCTCGGGCTGTGAGGAGGGGAAGACAGAAAGAAAGAGAATATTAAGAGAGTGAGCAGAGGAAGAAAAAATTAAAGAAAAAAGGGAGAGAGACAAGGGGAGGCAAGTAGAGAGGAATGGAGGGAGAAGAGGGTGTGAATGGAAAGGAGGAGATGAGGGGCCTGGAAATCGGAGCGACCGACTTAAGGGTGGAATGGGGACGAGAGCTCATATAGAGAAGAGGTATAGAATGGAGGAGAGAGGTTAAATGGAGGGAGCAGAGACGGCTGAAGATGAGCGCAGAGAGCTCTTAGACATGAGGAGGATAAGACTTAAATGGAGGAGCAGAGGTGGGAATGGACGGGAGAGAGCTGAATGGAGGAAGGATTGACATGAGAAGCAGAGCGTGAGCCAACTTGAGGGAACGTGTTAGAATCGGAGCGGATAGAGAGGACGGCACGGTGAGAGATGAATGGACATGGACACGGAGAGAGGTTGAATCGAGGGAAAAATAACACAACATAACCGAACTATCTGCAATCGGAACGACGCAGAAGAGGGTGAAAGGAGAGACGAGGGTGGAATGGAGGGGAAAGCACGGTTGCGACAGGAGGGCGAGAGAAGTGGGACATAGCCACGGGAGAGAGCTCTAGAATCGAAGGCTACAACGCAGTGTGTCGCAATCATGGAGCAGGAAAGGGCCTTTGACAATGAGGAGAAGAGGGCGGACCACCTGCTCCAATGGAGAGACGACGCAGTGGAGTCTGGATGGGAGATGAGGTTAGCAACATGTGCAGGGAGAGAGGCGGTAGATGGAGGCGAGAGCAGGTTAGAATGGAGGCGAACCGTGGCAATTGGAGAGAAGGAGCGGGATAAGAATGAGCACTGGGACGAGAAGGTGGAATGCTAAGAGGAGAGAGAGATCGGACATGGGAGGGAGCATCAGAGTGACATGGCAGATAGACTAGGTTAGACATTGCAGGAAGTGGAATCGAAGGAGAGAGGGACTTAGTCATGGAATCGGAAGGGCAAGCGCGTGTGGAATGGCGGGACGAGAGGTGGACAATGGAGGCACAGAGAGCGTGAGCGAAGCAGAAAGACGAGGGAGTAGACATTGAGACGGCAGTAGACAGAGCGGGAAACGTCCGAGACTCACCACCTACCACACTCACACACCGGCCAAATGGAGGGAACGAAGAGGGCTGGAATAGGAAGGAGAGAGCATTGGAATGGCAGGAGCAGCAGAAATCGCGACATATGAGGCAGAACGGGCTGGAACTGGCAGGGACGAGAACGTGCACATGGCACCGCAAGACGAGAGGGTGGAATGGAGGGAGAGAGGGTGGAATGGAGGGAGAGAAGTTAGAAAGGGGGGAGAGAAGAGAAACACAGAAGCATTAGTAAATCACTCACAGGATGTCAGACATAACATCTAGGTACTTCTTGACCAAAATGTACGTAGCTAACGGGTGATGTCAACTTGTTGACTTGTGACTTACAGTACGCCACTTAAGTCAGGTGGTGTAATAGGAAAGACCAACCACCCAAGCCAAAGACTGTTCTCTCTGCTTCCTCAAGGCAAGCGGTACTGGTGCATCAAGTCTGACACCAACATACTCCGGAACAGCTTCTATCCCCATGCAATAAGACCGCTAACTCACAGGACCCTACACACCACTCACACTGTTACTCCAACCTACATACAAACACTAACATCATTTGCTCACACACACACATAATATGCACATACATTTATWGTGACTCTACACCCACTCACATACAATCATCATATARGCTGCTGCTACTCTGTTTATCCTGATACCTAGTCACCTTACCCCTCTACATATCTACCTCTATCGATCCAGTAGCCCTGCACATTGTAAGTATGGTACTGGAACTGACCCWGTATATAGTATGTTTACTTACTTTGTGTTCTTCTTATTTCTCAATGGTATATCTTGTGGGTTTTTGTTCTACCTTGTTATTTTTAGTACTACATTGATATTGATTACTGCATTGTTGGGTTTAGAGCTTGTAAGAAAYGCATTTCACTGTACTTGAGCATGAGACATTAAAACTGGAAAACATCGGAGTTTGTTGTTTCAGAAGGACATTGTTATGTGAGGAGTTGAAGAAACCTAAAATAGAAGTGCACCAGACAGTATCACAACAATAGAGAGTATATTTTCTCAGGCCACCGTAAAACCAAGTCTCTCTTGTTGTGAGATGAACCAGCAGGAAAATGAATGAAAGGAAGGAAGAAATAAACCTGACTGTTTATCTACTCTGATCACAAGCAGGTGAGTGAAACTCTCTCTCTAAGGGGTATTATATGAATTTAGGTGGATTTATATGGATCTTTTAAGGGTATCTGCACCATAAAAGGACAAATAGTAGAACAAGAGCAACATACAAACAGCTGTGTGTGTGTTTTGACGCTGTTGAGGACAGTGTGTGTGGTTTTGGCCTGTTTGAGGACAGTGTGTGTGTTTTTGGCCTGTTGAGGACAGTGTGTGTTTTTTGACCTGTTTGGGACCAGTGTGTGTGTTTTGACCTGTTGGGACAGTGTGTGTGTTCTGGCCTGTTGAGGACAGTGTGTTGTGTCTTGGCCTGTTGAGTGACAGTGTGTGTGTTTTGGCTGTTGAGGACAGTGTGTGGGTTTTGGCCTGTTGAGGACAGTGTGTGTGTTTTTGGCCTGTTGTGGACAGTGTGTGTGTTTTGGCCTGTTGAGTACAGTGTGAGGTGTTTTTGGCCTGTTGAGGACAGTGTGTGTGTGTCTTGGCCTGTTGAGGACAGTGTCGTTATTTTGGGCCTGTTGGTCAGTGGTTCTTTGGGGCTGTTGAGGACAGTATGTTGTGTTTTGGCCTGTTGAGTACAGTGTGTGTGTTTTGGCCTGTTGAGGACAGTGTGTGTGTTTTGGCCTGTTGAGGGACAGTGTGTGTGTTTTGGCCTGTTGAGGACAGTGTGTGTGTTTTTGGCCCTGTTGAGGACAGTGTGTGTGTTTTTGGCTGTTGAGGGACAGTGTGTGTGTTTTTGACTGTTGAGGACAGTGTGTGTGTTTTGACCTGTTGAGGACAGAGTGTGTGTTTGGCCTGTTGAGGACAGTGTGTGTGTTTTGGCCTGTTGAGGACCGTGTGTGTGTTTTGGCCTGTTGAGGGACATGGTGTCTTGGCCTTGAGGAGTGGTGTGTGTTTTGGCCTGTTGAGGGACAGTGTGTCGTGTTGGCCTGCTTGAGGACAGTCGTGTGGTCTTTGGCCTGTTGGAGGACAGTGTGTGGTTTTTGGCTGTTTGAAGGACAGTGTTGTGTGTTTTGGCTCCTGCTTGAGCGACAGTGTGTTGTGGGTATGGTTGGGCCTGTTTGAGGACAGTGTGTGTTTTGGCCTGTTGAGGACAGTGTGTGTGTTTTGGCCTGTTGAGGACAGTGTGTGTGCTTTGTCCGGGGGGGAACAGTGATAGAGAAGGTTTGTGTTTTGTACAGTCGTGTGTGTTTTGTCCGGTGAGGAACAGTGAGAGAGTGATGCCAGGATGGAGACAGAGGAAATCCCTGATCGGATTTTCACTCTGACCCCTCCGTGGCTGCAGAAAGGCCTTGTGGCCATCTGCGACACACACAGAATGACAGGATCAGGAGTGGAGTCAGAATGTCCCGAGTCCCAACACAGATACACACCTTTCTCTCACTATTTCAAACCAACACTTTGGTACAAGTAAGTTACGGGGAATGTATGGAATGTTGGCAGAATGTTGGGAATTGTTGTGGCGAGGGAGAACTCAAGCAATAGTACCATTATGTATCATATCCCCTATCCAGTCATGTCAGATCAGCGGTTACTCCAAGGCGAGAGGAAGTATCCAATTGTTAAAGGACCACCACTTTCCATCAAACTAAAGGACCCGAGGACAGATTTAGGCATCCGAAGACACCACCCATCAATTATTTTCAAATCAAATCAAAGTTTATTGGTCGTATACGGGGTTGTGGGATCTAAAAACTGATTGGACGAGAGCTGACCTCCCACTCCGTTATGTCCCACTTCCCCTCCAGCGGACCTCGCCCCTCTGTGCATCCTCTCCGGCCTCCACCCTCTCCTCCCTCAATTCTCTTCTCCCTCCATCCTGCTTTCTTTTATATCCCTTACTTTCTTTGACTCCCTGCCCGGTACAACGTAACTTCTGGAATTGTTCAAAAAGTGAAAAGTCTGTTCACCTTTCTCGCCAGTCGAGATAAATCAAGCACACCTCCTGTATTTGAAAGTTCCCCAGCCCCATCCAATACCCCTACCAGTCTCACCCTCAGCTTCTAGTTGTTTGAGCTGTTGTCCGGTACGCAGGAAGTACTTCCTCAGGACCACAAATATGACGGCCAATGGGATCGCSGCGATGAAGATGTACGGCCGCATGATGGACACAGTGAAGATTGCTCCCAACACGATCAGAGTTAACTAGAGGGAGAGAATATGAACCATATAAAATAAAGAGCTTTTCATGAAATCAAAAAACAAAAAAGAGAACCCTCAAAACAATAAAAGACAGAGAGAGATAGATTAAGATAGAGACTGGGAGAGAATTTCTTTGAGAGAGAATGAGACTGACAGAGCAGCCAGTCACCTACCTGGATGACAGACAGACAGACAGACAGACAGACAGACAGACAGACAGACAGACAGACAGACAGACAGACAGACAGACAGACAGACAGACAGAGAGAGCAGCCAGTCACCTACCTGGATGAGGTCAAACAGTACAAGAGGAAGCATGTCGTCTATGGTGGCCATGTCTTTAGTGAACCTGTTCATGATCCGACCTACAGGGCAGAAAAACACACACATGGAATTGACTGCTGCTGAAAGTTAGAGGCATTGACTGGTGGTGGTTGTACTGACTGACTGACTGATGTACAGGCTGTGAGATTACACAGACAATTGACTGATAAATTAGACATTTATCCTGTGTTCAGATACAGTACCAGTAGATGCATGTACGTATGTATCTCTAGCTGATACATCATTCTTGGTTAAGCCAGGGGTTTCAGCAGTGGGCCTCACCTGTTTTCATAGTGTTGAGTACAGCCATGGGGGCCCTGAGCACAGCGGTCAGCATCTGTTCATGCAGCCTCTTGGACACGGTCAGTAAGGTGTGGACCAGTGGCAGGCCTCTGAAGAACCCCAGCGCCAGAACGCTCTCCGACGTCGCCACGTAGATGTAGATGATGTAATAGGCGCTGGTTGGCGTGACGATGACTGACTGTTGGACGGCGTGTGACGAGGCGTTGGAGTGTTGTTGGTCTACGTAGTTAGGCGCCAATGGGTTGGCCTCCTCTGTCCAGATCTTACTGAGGGGGAAAGAAGAGAGTACAACGGTTACAACGGTATCTGAATCGTGTTTTTTTCAAAAMATATATATTTTTTCAACTGCTCTTTTGTTTGAGTACTTTGCATTTAGCGGTTTACATGTGATCAGGCTGAACCAAGCTGTTTACATGTACAACGCACAACGCATCACCGGGGGCAAACTACCTGCKCTCCAGGACACCTACACCACCCGATGTCACAGGAAGGCCAAAAAGATCATCAAGGACAACAACCACCCGAGCCACTGCCTGTTCACCCCGTTATCATCCAGAAGGCGAGGTCAGTACAGGTGCATCAAAGCAGGGACCGAGAGACTGAAAAACAGCTTCTATCTCAAGCCTATCAGACTGTTAAATAGCCATCAACAACAATTGAGTGTGTCACCCACCCTGACCGTGAAGATATCAGAATCTTATTGAATCCTAATGTAGGCCTTTGCCTCAGCGCTCTAGACTCAAGCGGAGTGCTTAAACGAAAACTCCTATAGTTCTTTGATATACTATAAACTTAAGGTAGGACCGGTATCTGGTTTCCGGCTTACCAGCGGCGCCTTCTCAACAGTCAGCACAGCCTGCTCTATTTCGTCTGCATACTGATTCCCGGAACAGCAATGCAATACTTAGGCAGCCTTTTTTCCTTTGTATTTGGTGGGTAGTTGTCTTTATTAGTGGCATTATAGCCTAAGTAAGCTTCACGGTCGTTTTCCTTGTTCTTGTTTTGTCGGCGACATTTATCAATAAAAGAAAGGTACGCTCACCATGCTGCACCTTGGTCCGGTCATTTCCACGAGACAGCGATCGTGACAGAGTGGCGCTGCCAACATACTGACTCAAATCTCTAGCCACTTTAATAATGAAAAATTGGATGTAATAAATTGTATCACTAGCCACTTATAACAATGGCACTTTATATAATATTTACATACCATACATTACTCATCTCATATGTATATACTGTACTCTATACCATCTACTGCATCTTCCCTATGCCATTCGGCACATCGCCATCCATATATGTTTATGTACATATTCTTATCATTCCTTTACACATGTGTGTATAAGGTAGTTGTTGTGAAATTGTTAGATACTTGTTAGATTTTACTGCATGGTTGGAACTAGAAGCACAAGCATTTCGCTACACTCGCATCAACATCTGCTAACCATGTATATGTGCCCAATAAAATTAGATTTGATTTGATGTGTTATTAGGCTGATCTAAGCTGTTTACACGTATCACGCTGTTCTGAGCTGTTTACACGTGATCAGGCTGATCTGAGCTGTTAACGTGATCAGGCTGATCTGAGCTGTTACACGTGATCAGGCTGATCGAGCTCAGGATCAGGTGATCTGAGCTGTTTACAGTGATCAGGCTGATCTGAGCTGTCCTGTATGCTGTTTACACGTGATCAGGCTGATCTGAGCTGTTTACATGTATCAGGCTGATCTGAGCTGTTTACTCGTGATCAGGCTGATCTGAGCTGTTTACATGTGATCAGGCTGATCTGAGCTGTTTACACGTGATCAGGCTGATCTGAGCTGTTTACATGTGATCAGGCTGATCTGAGCTGTTTACACGTGATTACACGTGCCACACACACACAAAAAAACATTTACTGATCCCTTCACAACCTACTGTACCCTGTCAAAAAGCTTCTGGCTTATTCTCTGAACAAATTAAAAGATTATTATTTTACCATAGCTTTACGTTACAAATTATAACTTGAAGTTGTCAGAAGTTCAACATGTATAAAAAAAATTAAAGACCCTTTAATTTCCGTGTCACTGCAGTGAATCTCTTTGTTTGGATTTGAGATGCGACAGGAAATGGTGACGTCAATCTGTTTCTACTAAAGCGGTTTGATATCTGAAGAACAGGGCAATTACACAATAACACACAATTCAATCAAAATGTAACACATTTACTTGAAGAACAGTGCAGGCAAAGTTTGGTAACAGAATGACAGCACAAACCGTCATTCTGTTACCAAACTTTGAATCTGCACTGTTCTTCAAGTAAATTTGTTTTTGAAAAGTTTTAAATTGTTAAAAGTAGTCTTTGGTTTTGCAATCATTGGTTTTTGTTTGACATACATTTAAATGGAAAATCTGAGTCTCACATCATTTGTTACCCTGGAATTGCACATTCAACATAGTGCATTTAAAATGTTGAAAAAAATAATTGAAAATCATGATTCTTTTTTAATAATCGAACCAAAACCGAAGCACCACTAATAGCCATCCCTATTTTTCCTTCCTTCCATTTGTTAACTATTAATTCCATCAAGAAATATATTAGGGAAATAGACACATCCAAGTAGCCTAAGTCACTAGTCCAGTCAGCCTCCATTCAAGCATGAGTAAGACTCAGATGTTCAAGTCCATCTTTTTATTTATTTAAGAAAGTAAGTTAAGAACAAATTGTTATTTATAATGAAGGCAGTAGGTTAACTGCCTTGTTCAGGAGCAGAACCACAGCTCAGGGATTCGATCCACCAAGCTTTCMACCAACTGGCCCAACGCTCTAACCACTACGCTACCTGCCGTCCCATATCTGACCAACAGCTCTGTGTGATATGCCATTACAAGAATATCCATATTCTTCTATTACAAGTATTACACCAGCTCTATTGTCACGRGCATCATTTGGACTGATCTGAGCTGTTTACACGTGATCAGGCTGATCTGAGCTGTTTACATGTGATCAGGCTGATCTGAGCTGTTTACATGTMATCAGGCTGATSTGAATTTKTTTTGGTGGATACTACTTGCTTACCATTGTAGGCTGATCATCAACGTTCCTTGTGATGAATATTATAGCACATGTGAAAACAAATAAGTACTTACTCTGTGATAAGAAATATCCCCAGGACAGAGCCAGCAACCTACAGCACACAATAAACACAGTTAGACTGAGGGTGGCAACAGCATGCATTGAAATAATACTGTCAATAAATGCAATRATGATCCAACAGGGACCCTCTAGTCTAGCGCTCCCAGACATCAGCCCACATTCTTGTTCAATAAAAGACAATACATTTTAAAAMTTAAATGACAAATTACGACTAGACCCAGAGAGATCCTATTGAATGAATAGTGATTCTACACGTAATTCTATAATGAGGCTGATAAAAAACGTGGTGCACATATAGGAGGTTCTGTACCGGGAAGAAATTAATTCCACTTTCACCCCTGGTTAATATAGCATCTGTCCTCTAATACAGTGATGTTATCAGTTAATATAGCATCTGTCTCTAATACAGTGATGTTATCGGTTAATATAGCATCTGTCCTCTAATCACAGTGATGTTATCGGTTAATATAGCATCTGTCCTCTAATACAGTTGATGTTATCGGTTAATATAGCATGTCCTCTAATACAGTGTTGTTATCGGTTAATATGCACTGTCCTCTAATACAGTGATGTTATCGTTAATATAGCATCTGTCTCTAATACAGTGATGTTATCGGTTAATATAGCACCTGTCCTCTAATACAGTGATGTTATCGGTTAATATAGCATCTGTCCTCTAATACAGTGATGTTATCGTTATATAGCATCTGTCCTCTAATACAGTGATGTTATCGGTTAATATAGCATCTGTCCTCTAATACAGTGATGTTATCGGTTAATATAGCATCTGTCCTCTAATACAGTGTGTTATCGGTTAATATAGCATCTGTCCTCTAATACAGTGATGTTATCGGTTAATTAGCATCTGTCCTCTAATACAGTGATGTTATCGGTTAATATAGCTCTGTCCTCTAATACAGTGATGTTATCGGTTAATATAGCACTGTCCTCTAATACAGTGATGTTATCGGTTAATATCATACTGTCCTCTAATCAGTGATGTTATCGGTTATATAGCATCTGTCTCTAATACAGTGATGTTATCGGTTAATATAGCATCTGTCCTCTAATACAGTATGTTATCGTTTTAATGCACCTGTTCTAATACAGTGATGTTATCGGTTAATATAGCACTGTCCTCTAATACAGTGATGTTATCGGTTAATATAGCACCTGTCCTCTAATACAGTGATGTTATCGGTTAATATAGCACTGTCCTCTAATACAGTGATGTTATCGGTTAATATAGCACCTGTCCTCTAATACAGTGATGTTTCGGTTAATATAGCATGTCCTCTAATACAGTGATGTTATCGGTTAATATAGCATCTGTCCTCTAATACAGTGATGTTATCGGTTAATATAGCACCTGTCCTCTAATACAGTGTTTGTTATCGTTAATATAGCCTGTCTCTATACAGTGATGTTATCGTTAATATAGCATCTGTCCTCTAATACAGTGATGTTATCGGTTAATATAGCATCTGTCCTCTAATACAGTGATGTTATCGGTTAATATAGCATCTGTCTCTAATACAGTGATGTTATCGGTTATATATGACCTGTCCTCTAATACAGTGATGTTATCGGTTAATATAGCACCTGTCCTCTAATACAGTGATGTTATCGGTTAATATAGCATCTGTCCTCTATACAGTGATGTTATCGGTTATATAGCATCTGTCTCTAATACAGTGATGTTATTGTTTATTACAGAATCTCTACCGCAGGGTGGGCAACTTTGATGGGGATGGGTGCACAAAGAATTTCAACTCATCATTGAAAATAAGAATTTGTTCTTAACTGACTTGCCTAGAAAAATAAAGGTTAAATTAAATAAAAATTAATAAAAATGAGAGGCCGCAATTGCTCGCTGGTCTGCGAGCATCATGGGGCCCCCGGCCGGTAATTCGACATGAATACAAGTTTAGATAGCTCGCTAAACTAACTTCGCAATCTAAAAAATGTTAGCTGATGGGAA
>NC_036842.1:86325619-86337013 GCF_002910315.2 Salvelinus sp. IW2-2015
CATCTGTCCTCTAATACAGTGATGTTATCGGTTAATATAGCATCTGTCTCTAATACAGTGATGTTATCGGTTTAATAAGCATCTGTCCTCTAATACAGATGATGTTATCGGTTAATATAGCATCTGTCCTCTAATACAGGTATGTTATCGGTTAATAT
Source organism: Salvelinus sp. IW2-2015 (assembly GCF_002910315.2). NCBI lineage: Eukaryota > Metazoa > Chordata > Actinopteri > Salmoniformes > Salmonidae > Salvelinus > Salvelinus sp. IW2-2015. The sequence goes on from NC_036842.1 coordinate 86,325,778, forward strand.
AGCATCTTCTTCTCTAATACAGTGATGTTATCGGTTAATATAGCATCTGTCCTCTAATACAGTGATGTTATCGGTTAATATAGCATCTGTCCTCTATACAGTGATGTTATCGGTTAATATAGCATCTGTCCTCTAATACAGTATGTTATCGTTAATATAGCATCTGTCCTCTAATACAGTGATGTTATCGGTTAATATAGCATCTGTCCTCTAATACAGTGATGTTATCGGTTAATATAGCATCTGTCCTCTAATACAGTGATGTTATCGGTTAATATAGCATCTGTCCTCTAATACATGATGTTATCGGTTAATATAGCACTGTCCTCTAATACAGTGATGTTATCGGTTAATATAGCATCTGTCCTCTAATACATGATGTTATCGGTTAATATAGCATCTGTCCTCTAATACAGTGATGTTATCTGTTAATATAGCATCTGTCCTCTAATACAGTGATGTTATCGGTTAATATAGCATCTGTCCTCTAATACAGTGATGTTATCGCGTTAATATAGCATCTGTCCTCTAATACAGTGATGTTATCGGTTAATATAGCATCTGTCCCTAATACAGTGTGATGTTATGGTTAATATAGCATCTGTCCTCTAATACAGTGATGTTATCGGTTAATATAGCATCTGTCCCTCAATACAGTGACAGTGATGTTATCGGTTAATATAGCATCTGTCCTCTAATACAGTGATGTTATCGGTTAATATAGCATCTGTCCTCTAATACAGTGATGTTATTGTTTATTACAGAATCTCTACCGCAGGGATGGGCAACTTTGATGGGGATGGGTGCCACAAAGAATTTCAACTCATCATTGAAAATAAGAATTTGTTCTTAACTGACTTGCCTAGAAAAATAAAGGTTAAATTAAATAAAAATTAATAAAAATGAGAGGCCGCAATTGCTCGCTGGTCTGCGAGCATCATGGGGGCCCCCGGCCGGTAATTCGACCATGATAACAAGTTTAGATAGCTCGCTAAACTAACTTCGCAATCTAAAAAATGTTAGCTGACATGGGATAACTGACTAACTATCAGTGACTGAAATAACAAGAGAAAAACTGCTGATGCACAATCACATTTTAAAATTCACCTTGTGTATTCTACTATTCTAACTCACAACAGTAAGTTAAGACCCAGACTGAGTTCCCCCCCCTAAAATAAAAAAAATTATTGATCCGAGGGCCTTGAAAAGGGAGGCCACGGACCGCATGTGGCTCGCGGGCCGCCAGTTGTCTATCCTTGCTCTACAGTATATCCAAGACAGGGATCATCTAAAGCTATCATTACCTCGAGAGCGAAGATGAGGAAGATGAAGATGAGGACGTAGACCAGGTTCCTGTTGGTGAAGATGTAACGCAGATAGGTGTTCCACGACGTCGTCTCAAACACGTTCTCACGCTCGTCTGCAAAGCATTGCTGCAAACAGACAAAAGAGATATGTCAAATTAAATACTAAAACCTAGCTGTTCTTTGTGTTTTGTCTTCAAACTTTTATGTTCAAACTTTACTTTGGAAAAGGTGGTTCAAACACTGGTGAACATTCTATGACGTCCCTTTGGCAACTCCTTGATCCTAACCATTACCTCCATGTGCTCTTAAAGACCAGCAGCTACAGGGGAAAACGTCCAAGCTGCTGCCTTCACTGAACCTACCTCCATGTCCTCCTCATCCACATCCTCACTGATGTTATAGACACTATCTTTGGACAGGCGTCGTGCGTAGATATCCAGCTCAGAGGCCAGCTCGCACTGCGGCGTGACGGACAGCTTCTTCCTGAAGGATGTCTGGAGCTGCTCCCTCCTGCCCTGCCCCTGGGCGTTGGTGATGAACTGCAGCACAGATTGGCGCCGCTGCCCACTCAGGTGCTGCAGACCGTCGTGGTACAGGTTCCCCCGGGGCAGCGACTCTTCCACCTATAATCAAATCAAATTAAAGTTAGATTTTTTTGTATATATTTTGCCTTTATTTAACCAGGTAAATCATTGAAAACACATTCTCATTAACAACGACCTGAGTTTATTTGTCATTTGTACAAGATACAGCAAAGTAGTGTAAACACGTTTACATACAAGCTCTCCTGTCAAACAGTGTAACAGCTATACAAGTAATCAATGAAAAACATGTCGAATAAAACACAATAAGACCAACTTCAATTGTCACAACGCGCCGAATACAACAGGTGTAGACTTTACAGTGAAGTGCTTACTTACGAGCCCATTCCCAACAATGCAGAGTTAAAAAGTATGACACCATTTTGTTCAATAAAAAAGGAAATAGTAACACAAAAACAAAAAAGAGGCTATATACAAAGAGTACCAGTACCAAGTCAATGTGCCGGGGTACGAGCTAGTAGAGATAATGAAGGTAATACAGTATGTATGCATGGGTAGGGGTAAAAGTGAGGCAATCTAGGCAATCAGGATATATAATAAACAGAGCAGCAGCAGCGTATGTGAAGTGTGAAAGTGTGTCTATGTGTGTGAGCGTATGTGTTTTGTGTGCGTGAGCGTATGTAGTGTGTGTGTGTGTTGGAGTGTCAGTGCAGCATGTGTGAGTGTGTGGGTAGAGTCTAGTGAGAGTGCATAGAGCCAGTGCAAGAGAGTCAGTGCAAAACAATTAAGATAAATAAATAAATAATAAGGGAGGTGGGGTCAATGTAAATTGTCCGGGTAACCATTTGAATCACTGTTCAGCACTGTTATGGCTTGGGGTTAGAAGCTGTTCAGGTGCCTTTTGGTCCCACACTTCACATGCTGGTATTGCCGTGTGGTAGCAGAGAGAACAGTCTATGATGCCTGGAGTCTTTGACAATTTTTAGGGCCTTCCTCTGACACCACCTGGTATAGAGGTCCTGGATGGCAGGGAGTTTGGCCCAGTGATGTATTGGTCTGTAAGCACTACCCTCTGTAGAGCTTTGCGGATGCCGAGCAGTTACCATACCAAGCAGTGKTSRKYKRYGTCAAGATGCTCTCAATGGTGCAGCTGTAGAACTTTTTGAGGATCTGAGGACCCATGTCAAATCTTTACATCCTCCTGAGGAGGAAGAGGCGTTTTCGTGCCCTCTTCACCACTGTGTTGGTGTGTTTGGACCATGATAGGTCCTTAGTGATGTGGACACTGAGGAACTTGAAGCTCAGGAGGGGACTGAGCACGCACCTCTAAGGGCCCCCGTGTTGAGGATCAGCGTGGTGGATGTGTTGTTGCTTACCCTCACCACCTTGCCTTACAYGAAGTCCAGGATCCAGTTGCAGAGGGAAGTGTTCAGTCCCAGGGTGCTTAGCTTAGTGATGAGCTTGGAGGGTACTATGGTGTTGAACGCTGATCTGTAGTCAACGAACAGCATTTTCACATAGGTGTTGCTTTTGTCCAGGTGGGAAAGGGCAGTGTGGAGTGTGGATCTGTAGGGGCGGTATTCAAATTGGTGTGGGTCCAGGGTTTCTGGGATGATGGTGTTGATGTGAGCCTMGACCAGCCTTTCAAAGCATTTCATGGCTACAAATGTGAGTGCTCAGGCGGTAGTCATTTAGTCAGATTACCTTGGTGTTCTTAGGCACAGGGACTATGGTGATTTACTTAAAACATATAGGTTTTAGAGACTGGCCAGATAGTGGTTGAAAATGTCAGTGAAGACACTTGCCAGCGCATGCTCCGAGCACACATCCTGGTAATCCATCTGGCGCTGCGGCCTTGTGAATGTTAACCTGTTCAAAGGTCTTACTCGCATCGGCTATGGAGAGCGTGATCACACAGACATCCAGAACAGCTGGTGCTCTCACGCATGTTTCAGTGTTGCTTCCATCAAAGTGAGCATAGAAGGCATTTAGCTCATCTGGTAGCCTTGCGTCACTGGGCAGCTCTGGGCTGCGTTTCCCTTTGTAATCCGTGATAGTTTGCAAGCCCTACCATATACGATGAGCATCAGAGCCGGTGTAGTAGGATTCCGTCTTAGTCCTGTATTGATGCTTTGCCTGTTTGATGGTTCGTCGGAGGGCATAGCAGGGTTTCTTATAAGCTTCTGGATTAGTGTCCTGCTCCTTGAAAGCAGCAGCTCTAGCCTTTAGCTAAGTGTGTATGTTGCCAGTAATCCAGGGCTTCTGGTTGGGATATGTACGTACGGTCACGGTGGAGACAACGTCGTCAATGCACTTATTAATGAAGCCGGTGACTGATGTGGTGTACTCCTCACTGCCATCGGATGAAACCCGGAATATATTCCAGTCTGTGCTAGCGAAACAGTCCTGTAGCTTAGCATCTGCTTCACTGACCACTTTTGTATTGAGAATGTCACTGGTACTTCCTGTTTGAGTTTTTGCTTGTAAGCAGGAATCAAGAGGACAGAGTTATGGTTGGATTTGCCAAATGGAGGGCTGGGGAGAGCTTTGGATGCGTCTCTGTGTGTGGAGAAAATGTGATCTAGAGTTTGTATACCTCTAGTTGCACAGGTGACATATTGGTAGAAATTAAAATCACCGGCCACCATGAGTGTCGCCTCTGGATGAGCATTTTCTTGTTTGCTTATGGCCCTATACAGCTCGTTGAGTGCGGTCTTAGTGCCAGAATCGGTATTCTAACACAGGCGAGCAGAACCTCGAGATTTCCTTAATATTAGAGATCGCACTCCAGCTGTTGTTAATAAAGAGACACCCCCCTCTGATCTTACCGAACTCTAAGAGCACTATGTAAATAAAAAATAGAAAAGCACCCTCACCTGATCATCCTCGGGCACCACAGAGAACTTCCTCTCCGACAGCTCTCGCACGCCATCCTCGATGGTAGTGGACCCTGGGGTTGGAGCCTGGCTGTTTTGGGGCCCAGTACTGATGAAGGAGAACTTACGTGCCGTTGCTAATGGATTTAAGATAATCGACTGTTTACGTTTCTCCACCACTGTGAGACTGTCGCCCCCGGCGATGGTGATGCCTTGAGGTCCCGTGATGCCGTTGATGACCGAAGGCGGGGGCTGGCGGAAGGACTGGCGGATGGGCTCGGGGCCACGGAGGACGGCGGATTCGTCGATGGAGACACGTCGGAGGGTCTCYGTGAGGATGGAGCTGCGGCGTTCGGCTTTGATGTTGTCGTAGGCCTCCAGGCCCAGGAGCAGGGAGCTGAAGTCTGGTCTCTTGGCCTGCAGCTGGGAGAAGGAGCCGTAGAAGTAACACACTCCGTTGTGAAGCAGAAGGATCTTGTCTGCTCTCTTAAGGTGGTCCAGCTTACTGGTGACCACGATACGAGTCTTGGAGGACATCAGTTTACACAGACACCTGGCAAGAGAAAATATGTGTATCCTTTGTTTAGTTTATCAACCTTTACTTTAACAGACAGGCATGAAGTGACCTTTGGAAAACATGTAGTTTCCTAGGAACGCGAAGAGATTTACATTGTAAAAAAAGTTTCACATTGCTGTTCAATCATGTGCTTGCCCTCATTTCTGAGAGGAAAGATGCTGACAACACAAATGTCTGAAAATTAGATCAAAGGTCATGAATGTCAGACACAAAGTTACATTTCTGCAAAAAGCCCACACCTCACCACCTAACCCAATTGCTCAATAGGTCAAAGACAACAAGGTCAATGACAACAACAACCTTGATCTTAACCTTCTCTCTTCACCTTAACCATTCACCCAGCCCATCCCCCACCCCCATCAGTCGTTCTTCGTGAGCCTTTGCCATCACCGGTCGTTGGTTGTGAGGTCTAGGTAATGTTCAGTAAGGCTCTGACCTCTTCTGTGCGAAAGACGACCTTCTTCTCTTTTGGTCTATCATTCACCGTTATTCATGCAGTGTTCTTTGAGGACAGTCTCATTCTCCGGCTTGTCGCACCCGCATGTCCTCAAAAGGACCCATAATTATAACAAAATGGAGTATGTAGACAAAACACATATCTGAGGAAAGAGGAATCACCAACTGAAACACCAAATGTAAAGACTTATTCTCAGCACAACACGTATTGAGATTCTGTTTTCAGCGCATGCACCGGGTGCTATTGGTAAAAAAATTCAATGTAGAAACATCTGCTATAGGCAAGATACTAATGAAAAATACCAGATTGGTGGGTGTTGCTGGGCTTGCAGAACAGAAGCATTATGGGTTCGCAGGCTCGTAGTATATTTTTAACTCTGCTGCGCTAGCTTGCCTTGGAAGACTTTTTTTATGCCCCCAGTTGAAGCATATTCAGTGGTCGGCGTCATCTCTTCCCCATTTCTTGTTCTTGGCCATCTTTTTTCGGTCATAGGGCAGCCTTGTGTATTATATTATCTTCCACCTTATAGAAAAGACCATTCTCAAGGGGAGGTAATGGTGACAGCTATTGCTTGTCTTGCCTATTCTTGTAAGTTCTCGGTGATCTCTTGATTTAGAATCTTTCATCGACTTCAATTTCTGTCAGGAATTTTTGCTCTTCATCACGAGGCGGAGTTATTTCTTGCTCTAGAAAGCCATATGTGACATGTCTTTTCAACCCTCTTGCCTTACTCTCAGGTGGTGAAAATATATTTTCACACTGTACAAGAAAATTACTGCTGACCAGCTGCCTGTTTTTGTTATACTTTAACGTGTGTTGTGAAATGAGATGCAGTGTCCTAACTCGTGTTATTAACACATGGCAACAACAGACAACAAAAAACATCAAATTCCAACATCATGATATGACCAAAATGACTTTGAAGGTGGCTGGATCCTCATACCGGTTGAATCAATAATCGCCAAACCCAACTATTAGGGAAGTAGGTGTCGAATTTGCTTTCCGAGTGAAAGAGATGTTTGAATGAATATTGCACAACATGTCAACCACACGTAGAAATGACTACTATTATACATATATCCAAAGGCTGTTCATCCTCACCAGTCTGACAGCCAAATTCTTTAATTACATGTCTTATACTTACCTACTGGTAGATTTTGGTAGAGATATGTCCAGATTAGGCCTTTGAGATGAGGCGAGCAGGAAGGTGGTCGTAAGTTGGGGTTGAGGCAAGGGTGCCAGCGAAAGGAGAAGGTCGCTCAAATTCCGTAGCTCTTGGGACACATTTGTCATCTGGTTGCTGGGTGTGGACGGATAACACGAGCTTGGGTCAGGCCTGGGTGTGTTAATTTAATCATAACTGCCACAGTAGACTAATGACAAATAACTCTACGGAAAAGGTCAGCACACCAATATCCAACTCAAATGTAGGTTTAAAATACTTTTTTAAATCAACACATGTTTTCCAATAGGAGATTAACACAGTAAAAATTGACTTATCACTTCCTCTGAAGAGGAGAAAGCAACAGTGGGACAGAACATTGCCTAAAAAGAAAAACATTGAGAGGAACCAGCCAGCTAGTGCGAGGCCCATTCGAGGTATGTCAGCCAATCACCTTCAGAGCTTTCCATTTTTTGTGATGTTGCACTAAGTTGTGGAGAGTCAGCCCCAGAAATAGGTCCTAAGAGGGCAACGGTAGGAGTCCCTTAACTTTCAACACTGTCCAGACTCTCACGCTTTCACAGCTGTCTCCCCCTCCACGGTCCTCCTCAACCGGCCGGTTCTTTTCTATCGGCCAGTTCAGCTGAAAGATCGAGGAGATGAGAGAAAGATAGAGAGAGAGAGAGAGTGCACAAAAGTGCGAGATAAAAGTTGACTACAATAAACTACTGTGGGATATGCGTCAACAGCAACCTTGGGAAAAACTCTGCATTTAATCATTAACAGCAGAACTCATGCATTTCGTCAGTGAAAAAAAATGTACTGAGCAAAATGTCAAATTTTGCGGTTTTTACCAATTACCCCGTACGACAGACACAGCTGTGTTCCACCCTGACACACCCATATACGACAACAAATCAAACCAATACACCAATGCAAAGTCCTTCTCACTACTTTTGTTTGATTTCAAAAAAAGATTTGCACTCAACTTGGCATAACACACTCCGGGGGTGAGACAGGGCATGCAGGCCCTTAAAACCCCACCCTTTCAACATATATATCAACGAACTATGGTAGCCGGCACTAGAACACTCTTTCAGCACCCGGCCTCACGATATTCATCTACGTGGTTTAACTACCCATTGAGACCAGTAACCGGAAGGCTGCTGATCGAATCCCAGAGCTGACAACGTAAAAATCTGTCATTCTGCCCCCTGAGCAAGGCAGTCAAAAAGGAAAACAAACACTTTTTCACATAACACAATTAGGATCTCGCGATTTACAACCAGTACCCCATTTTGTCCTTATGGTTGTGAGGTCTGCGGGTCCAAGCTCACCACACCAATAATCACAAATCGGGAGTAAACAACAAATTGAGACTTTTTTTTTTCTTCAGCACTCTGCATAGACTATCCTCTGTGTCACAACGTAAAACACCAAAATAATGCATGCTAGAGCAGAATTAAGGCCGATACCCGCTTAATTATCAAATCCAGAAAAGAGCCGTTAAATTCCTACAACCAACTAAAATTCTCCCACCTTCCCATAACAAAGCCATCACAGATACCAGAAGAACATAAACCCTGGAGAAGACCCCCCAAAAGACCGACAGCTCGTACCAACCTCGTTCGCGGCGCCACTGTTCATAAACACAAACAGACCCAACAGAGCCCACCATGGACGAGCACACACAAATTAGAACCCAACAAAAATGAATGCCAGCAACAAATATAATTACTTGAACACAATCTGGAAAGCAACAAATTTTTACACAAACACCACTGCGAAGGCAACAATTAGAGTGCTATTTGCGCCCTAAAAGAGAGTACAACGTGAGATTCCTGCCCAATCTTATGTGGACAAGACCACACAACTTAAGGAAAGCCTCTGACTCAATAGATGACCACCAGACTTAGTGAGCAATAGCTCTTGCTATCTGACGAAGGCTGCTGAAGGCCAGACCTGGCTCTACAAGAGAAGACAGGCTATGTGGCAACACTGCCCACAAAATGAGGTGGAAACACTGAGCTGCCACCTCCTAACTCCTGCCAAATATCACCCAATATCAGAGACACATAACTTTTTCCCTCATATAATACCAGATAGCAAAGAATTCTGAAACATCCAAATTTTCGATAACATTCCCAATATCTACTGGGTGAAATACCACCAAGCAAGAAACTATCTGACCTGTCTTGCCACCAAGAAAAGGGAACCAAGTGAAGAACAAACACCCAATTGTAAAATACAACCCATATTTACTGTCTATTTAATTAACATTCTCCCTTCTTCGTACTTTAACTATTTAACATCATTCATACTGTCATATATACATAATATGACATTTCGAAATGTCTTTAATTCTCTTGGTACTTCTTGTGCATGTCTCAATGATTTACTGTACATTTTTATATTTGTCTTATCCTTTCAACTTTCTGTCAGTTAATTCTATCCTATTTCACTCTGCTATGTGGCAATGCTTATATATATGTCTCTCATCTCCATTTAATAACAGCCTTCACACATTGAACATTAAGTTTAGAGCGAGAGGATAGCGAGAGAGAGCGAGAGAGAGCGATCACAAAATGAGAGAGCTTGGGAGAGTGTGGCAAGTGGAGAGAGAGCTAAGAGAGAGTGAGAGAGAGCGAGAGGAGGAGAGAGCAGCGAGAGAGTTAGAGAGAGAGAGAGAGGAGAGGAGAAGAGAGAAGGAGAGAGAGAGAGGAGAGAGAGAGAGAGAGAGAGAGAGAGCAGCAGAGAGAGTTCGATAGAGAGAGAGGAGAGAGCAGGCAAGATGAAGTCGAGAGAGAGCGAGAGAGAGGCGACGAGAGCCGAGTTAGAGTGAGCGAGCCTAAGAGTGAGTGAGTGAGAAGAGAGAACACAGAGTCCAAATACCTCTCAGGCCCGCTTGGGGAGAGTGGAGCTCAACTACAGTGAGTTTTTCCGACAGAAACAGAGAGAGTAGAGGAAACCAGAACAGACAGAGAGAGGAGAGGAAACCAGAACAGAACCGACAGAGGAGAGGACCCAGAAGCAGAGAGAGGGGAGAGGAAACCAGAACAGAACAAGAGAGAGGGGAGGAGAACGAACAAACAGAGAGAGGAGAGGAACCAGAACGAAATATGAGAAGAGGGGAGGAGGAACATGCCCAACAGACAGAGAGAGGAGAGGAAAACCAGAACAGAGCACAGTAGAGGAGACCAAGAAACAGAACAGAGAGAAGTAGAGGAAAACCAGAACAGACACAGAACAGTAATAGAAGACCGAACAGAAACAGAGCAGAAGCCAGAGGAACAGAACAGAACAGAGAGGAGAGGAACCAGAACAAGAACGAGCAGAAGAGAGGAAACCACAAACAGAGAGAGTAGAGGAAACCAGAACAATGAACGAGAGAAGAGAGGAAACAGAAACAGAAGAGTAGAGAAAACCATGAACAGAACAGAGAGAGGAGAGGAAACCACAACAGAATCAGAGAGAAAGAGAGGAAACCAGAACGAGAGAGGAGAGGACCAGAACAAGAGAGCGAGAGGAAACCAAAAACACGAACAGAGAGGGAGAGGAAACCAGAACAGACAGAGAGAGGAGAGGAACCAAAACCAGAACAGAGAGAAGAGAGGAAAACCAGAAACAGAACAGAGCAGAAGAGAGGAAACCAGAACAGACAGAGAAGAGAGGAAACCAGAACAGAACAGAGAGGAGAGGAACCCAAACAGAGAGAGGAGAGGAAAACAGAACAGAACAGAAAGAAGAGAGGAAACCAGGACAGAGAGTAGAGGAACCACCAAGAATCAGACACAGAGAGAGGAGAGGAAACCAGAACAATAGAGAGTAGAGGAAACCCAGAACAGAACAGACGAGAGGAAGGCAAACCGAAACAGACAAGAGAGGGACGGAAACCAGAACAGAGAGAGGAGACGCAAACCATTCACACCAGCCCATCCCCCACCCTCATCTCCGACCCCAGCCCATCCCCACACCCTCATCTCCCAGACCCCAGCCCCATCCCCCACCCTCATCTCCCAGACCCCACCATCCCCACCCTCATCTCCCAGACCACATAAAAGCTTCAGTGTTGAGGCCACAGGGACAGACCTCTCAAGATCTCTTTCTCCGTCAACAATGGGTCAGGTGGGGTGAAGGGGCGAATCCAACAAGTAGAGGTCAGGCATCTTTGTACATCGGCCTCTGTAAAGCCACACACACACCGACAACACACAACACACACACACACACACACACACACACACACACACCACACACACACACACACCACACACAACACCCAAGCCGCACACCACACACATACACAGCACAGATG
>NC_036842.1:86337038-86343503 GCF_002910315.2 Salvelinus sp. IW2-2015
CACACTCATACACAGATACACAGAGATACACACACACAAATATAATTGGAAGTAAGTAATAAATCAAACAGGCATGTAATTAGGAAGTCAAGTCCCTGTGGAATTCAATTCAGTTTAAGTGATACATCTAGCCAAACTGGCAGTGATGCTCTCAGTTAAGTGGGAGCAAATGGAGACCGGGGACAATAAAACCAATAAATAATGCATATGTTCAGAATGTTGGACTAGACATAGAGATTTAATGGGAGTAAAAAAAAGGCTGCAGAAGCACCAGAAATATTAGATCATAAAACACTACAGTTATAGGAGCTGGACTAGATGTCTTCACGGATCCACCCGAACCCGAATACCCGAGACTCGAGCGAGTCTGGGTCCAAAATTCTAACTTTTTGCTCGGGTCCTGGTCAGGTCCTGTTTGATTGTCATCGGGTCTCGGGTCTATGTAGCTACAGCTGATAGACACGAGTGGACCCGACCAGGGTTCTGCATATATTATTTATAAAGCCCTTTTTATATCAACAGATTTCACAAAGTACATATACAGAAACCCAACTTAAAACCCCAAACAGCAAGCAATGCAGATGTAGAAGCATGCCTAGAGCATATTTATTTTACGCTAATAAGGTTAATTTATTGACTTATAGAAGGCCTAGCCAACATATAAAGGCCTATTCGTTAACCAGAAGAGCAATTTGACTGATAAACATATTTCTTTGGTCACTAGGTCCAATCGGGTCTGTTTTAGGTCTGGTTGTTGTTGGGTCCATTCAGGTTCGGGTCTGAGAGTACCAGGTCCGTTCAGGTCTGACTTTTTGGACCCGAGAAGACCTCTAAGCTGAACTAACAGTCAGATGAAAGCATTGATACTGTAGTAATCATCTTTTTCATAYGGCATTATGAKCAGGAATCACTATCCATACACTGTCCCATACATTTAACGAGTCACAACACTAGTCATGATTTCAAAAAATCAACCACAGTGTTTTGCCAAGTAGATCATAGAATGAGTGACTCAACATATTGTGGGTCTTTTATAATGAACGGGGGAGATTTAATGAATGAATGTTGCCARGGTGACAGACGGTGAAAGGTGCTGGGGGTGAGTGATGCATGCTAAAAGACAGGTGTGTGCCTACAGGTACCTACCTGGCCAGACCTATCCTCGCCCTCTGACCTCCACTTAGGGTCACCCCTCCCTCCATAAGGGGCGTCTTGTCTTTCTCCGGCAGCAGGGACAGATCCTGAGACGAGAGCAGTGGGGGTTTAGATAAATGTTTGAGATGCACACACACAAATCAAAAGCTGAAATATGAAATGTAGGGGAGTAGGGACATCATAGCCCTACTAAATGTAGGGGAGTAGGTCTTCACCGGCCTCAATAGAGGATCTAGATTACCTTTGGCCTATCCTCTCTGGATAAAACCAATATGATAAAATGTACCCATATTACGTATTGATCACTAAATTAACATTTTATATTGCCATGTAGTTACCAATTAAAGGTCTGGACGGAGAGTGTGTGACATGACTCGGTATATAAAATCCAAAAGAAAGAAATGATCTACACTCCAATAAATTTTATAGAAAGTTAGCAAAAAGATAGATTAGATCTGCGACCAATGGAAGGGAAAATACCTGTCTATTTGTTGGAAAAATCACCCCCATGAGTAACTCTTTTAGTCCTATCAAGTTTACCTATTGCTCTATGTCTTTGCCTACACCTACGTGACCTGCTTTTTAAATTATATGAACAAAAATATATCCATTTTAAAATTTGAACGGGCAAGCCATAAAATTAAAAAGGCCTATTTTATAACGAATAGAACTCGGGGGCAGAATTATTAAATTATTAAAGCATATAGACCTTCACAAGGACATCATTGTCATACAAAGTTTACTTAAATCCAAACTGGTTCTCTAGAATTGGTACGAATGTCTCATCCTATGTCAAGAGGGCCTTTTTCCCTTATTCAGATTACACCTGCTCACTTTCGGTTGTTTGAAAAAGGAACTAATCTCCAATATCGCTTCATTTTTTAACAAGCCTTAGAATGTTGGTTTGCAATTTCAGTTTAAGTCCACTGAAAGACGGAACAAATAGTACAACAAATTGTGGTTAATATCAAAATAGTAGGTAATTGATAAAAAAACTGTATATCAGAAGATGTTTAAAAAAGGGTATAATTTTGGATGTATCATATACATGGACTGGTGGAGTTATGGTCACACATGCAGCTAACACAGACATACATGGAAATGTCTGCTTTACCCAAAATTACAACAATTAATTGCATGCATTACCACAAAAATGGCAAGAGGCAAGTAGAAGGAGAAAAGAGTTAAGGAACTTGTATGTCGGCCATGTATTAAAAGAACATAAATGGTTAAAGCAAAGTGTGATAAAATAAAAACATATACCAGATTATATTTAAGGAACAAAAAAAACTGACAGCTTGTGCATATAAATTGCAAAAAGTTGGGAAGAGATTTCGATGTACCCATTCCATGGCACCATGGTTTATGAATTGATACGGAAAACAACGCCGGATTCACCAAACTTGAATTTTTCAATTTAACTTTACGTGACACAATTCTTGCACTAAATAGAACTGTATATATATGGGGGTAACATCTTTCCCAGCTCTGCAGATTCTGTTGTGAGGAGCAAGTCATCTAGATCATTTATTTGTGGTTTTCCATACTGTAGCCTCGTTTTTGCTCACAGGTCCAGGAATGCTGAAGAATTGCAAACATTTTGCCTAGAACTAACGCACAGATAGCATACTGGGGGATTTGAAAAAGCCATAAGCAATCTATCAATTAATAATTATTTTAGCTAAAAATGTTTATTTTAATTTACCAATCTGTAGAAGCTATTGAGAAAGGAAGGTTCAATCTTTTGTGAGCATCACAGCACAGTTGAAAAAATATAGATGGCAAATAAAAATTCGAATGTGATGTTGGAAGATAGATGGAGGGTGATGGAACTGGAAGGTGGGGACTAATAACAGGATAAACAATTAGGGCATGCGGGATCTGTGGAAATGGTGATAGGTGCTGGAGCTTTTGGAAATAGCACAGTTGAAGTGGAAAATTAAAATGGATGGACAACGAAATAGAGGAAGGACTTAGAACAAACAAGAGAGAACTATTTGTAAAGTAGACTGTGTCTTAAAAATAGGTATAACGATGTATAAATTGAAGGTAAAGCAGCAGTGATTTATTAGTCTTACTCCAGATTGGGGGAGCGGTGGTGGAGTTGCGGGAAAATAAGAATAAAGCTATATTTCTTTAAGAAAAGTATGTAACTGTCTTATATAGGTTGTGTATGTATATATGTGTATATGTATGCATGCGTGGTATTGGATATATACTATTACCCCAAAAAATATGGGGTTGGAAATGATGCAGAAATATTAACATTGGAAGCAACAATTCTTTCCGCATATTAACTTGATCCACATCCCTAAAAATAAAAAAAATATATAAAAATATATAATTTAAAAAAAATAATAATAATAATAACATGTAAAAATTTTTTTTAGGGGAGAGGGACATCATAAGCCCTACTAAATGGTAGAGGGAGTAGGGAACATATAGTCCCTACTCACAGTAGGGGAGTAGGACACTCATACCCTACTAAATGTAGGGGAGTAGAAGACATCATAGCCCTACTAAATGTAGGGGAGTAGAGACATCATAGCCCTACTAAATGTAGGGGAGTAGGGACATCATAGCCTACTAAATGTAGGGGAGTAGAGACATCATAGCCCTACTAAATGTAGGGGAGTAGGACACATCATAGCCCTACTAATGTTAGGGGGAGTAAGACATCATAGCCCTCTAAATTAGGGGAGTAGGGACATCATAGCCCTACTAAATGTAGGGGAGTAGGGACATCAATAGCCCTACTAATGTAGGGGAGTAGGGACATCATAGCCCTACTAAATGTAGGGGAGTAGGACATCATAGCCCTACTAAAATGAGGGGAGTAGGGACATCATAGCCCTACTAAAATGTAGGGGAGTAGAGACATCATAGCCCTACTAAATGTAGGGGGGAGTAGACACATCATAGCCCTACTAAATGTAGGGAGTAAGGACATCATAGCCCATACTAAATGTAGGGGAGTAGAGACATCATAGCCCTACTAAATGTAGGGGAGTAGAGACAATAGCCCTACTAAATGTAGGGACGTAGAGACATCATAGCCTACTAAATGTAGGGGAGTAGGGACATCATAGCTCTACTAAATGTAGGGGAGTAGGGACATCATAGCCCTACTAAATGTAGGGGGGAGTAGAGACATCTAAGCCCTACTAAATGTAGGGAGTAGGGACATCATAGCCCTACTAAATGTAGGGGAGTAGGACAGTCATAGCCCTACTAAATGTAGGGGAGTAAGACATCATAGCCCTAACTAAATGTAGGGGAGTAGGACATATAGCCCTACTAAATGTGGGGAGGTAGAGACATCATAGCCTACTAAATGTAGGGGAGTAGGGACATCATAGCCCTACAAAAGTAGGGGAGTAGGGACATCATAGCCCTACTAAAATGTAGGGGAGTAGAGAACTCATAGCCTTACTAAATGTAGGGGAGTAGGACATATAGCCCTACTAAATGTAGGGAGTGAGAGACATCATAGCCCACTAAATGTAGGGGGTAGAGACATCTAGCCCTACTAAATGTAGGGGAGTAGGGATTCAATAGCCCTACTAAATGTAGGGGAGTAGGGACATCATAGCCCTACTAAAATGTATGGGAGTAGGGACATCATAGCCCTACTAAATGTAGGGGAGTAGGGACATCATAGCCTACTAAATGTAGGGGAGTAGGGACATCATAGCCCTACTAAATGTAGGGAGTAGAGCATCATAGCCTACTAAATGTAGGGAGTAGGGACATCATAGCCCTATACTAAATGTAGGGAGGTAGGACATCATAGCCTACTATAATGTAGGGAGTAGGGCTCATATAGCCCTACTAAATGTAGGGATAGAGACATCATAGCTTACTAAATGTAGGGGTAAGGGGCATTCATAGCCTACTAAATGTAGGGGAGTAGGGATTATAGCCCTATCTAAATGTAGGGTAGGGACATCATAGCCCTACTAAATGTAGGGGAGTAGAGACATCATAGCCCTACTAAATGTAGGGGAGTAGGGACAGTTCATAGCCCTACTATGCATTAGGGGGAGAGAGACATCATAGCTACTAAATGTGGGAGTAGGGACATCATAGCCCCTACTAAATGTAGGGGTAGGGACATCATAGCTCGTACTAATGTAGGGAGTAGGGAAATCATAGCCCTACTAAATGTAGGGGGAGTAGGGACATCATAGCCCTCTAAATGTACGGGGAGTAGGACAGTCATAGCCCTACTAAATGTAGGGGATAGGGACAATAGCCTACTAATGTAGGGGAGTAGGGACATCTAGCCCTACTAATGTAGGGGAGTAGGGAACATCATAGCCCTCTAAATGTAGGGGAGTAGGTAACAAATAGCCCTACTAAATGTAGGGAGAGGACATCATAGCCTACTAAAGTAGGGAGTAGGGACATCATAGCCCTACTAAGATGTAGGGGAGTAGGGACATCTAGCCCTACTAAATGTAGGGGGGGGAGGACACATCATAGCCCTACTAAATGTAGGAGTAGGGACATCATAGCCCACTAAATGTAGGGGAGTAGAGCATCATAGCTCTACTAAATGTAGGGGAGTAGCGAATCATAGCCCTACTAAATGTAGGGGAGTAGGGACATCATAGCCCTACTAAATGTAGGGGGTGGAGAACAATCATAGCCCTACTAAATGTAGGGGAGTAGACACATCATAGCCCTACTAAATGTAAGGGGGAGTAGAGACATCATAGCCCTACTAAATGTAGGGAGTAGGACATCATAGCCCTACTAAATGTAGGGAGGTAGGGACAATCATAAGCCCTAGCAATGTAGGGGAGTAGGACATCATAGTGCTACTAAATGTAGGGAGTAGGACATCATAGCCCTACTAAATGTAGGAGTAGGGACTCATAGCCTACTAAATGTAGGGAGAGAGACATCATACCTACTAAAATGTAGGGGAGTCAGGGGACATCATAGCCCTACTAAATGTAGGGGAGTAGAGACATCATAGCCCTACTAAAATGTAGGGGAGTAGAGACATCATAGCCCTGACTATAATGTTAGGGGAGTAGAGACAATAGCCCTACTAAATGTAGGGAGTAGGGACATCATAGCCCTACTAAATGTAGGAGTAGGGACATCATAGCCCTAGCTAAATGTAGGGAGTAGAGACAATCATTAGCCCTTACTAAATGTAGGGGAGTAGAGACATCCATAGCCCTACTAAATGTAGGCGTAGGGACATCATAGCCCTACTAAATGTAGGGGGTAGAGAACTATAGCCCTATAAATGTGGGGAGAAGGCAATCATACCCCTACTCAATGTGAGGGGAGTAG
>NC_036842.1:86344449-86348782 GCF_002910315.2 Salvelinus sp. IW2-2015
AGGACATGCATAGGCCCTACTCACAAGTGTAGGGGAGGTAGGAACGTCGGATGAGCCCTACTAAAATGGTAAGGGGAGTAGGGAATCGATAGCCTACTAAATTTAGGGGAGGTAGGGGACAGTCATAGCCTCTGTAAATGTAGGGAGTAGAGACATCATAGCCCTACTGAAATGTAGGGGAGTAGAGACATATAGCCCTACTAAATGGTAGGGGAGTAGGGACATCATAGCCTACTAAATGTAGGGGTAGGACGATCATAGCCCTAGGCTGAGGCCCGTTAGGGGGCGGTATTTTATTTGGCGGACTAAATGTAGGGGAGTCAGGGACATCATAGGCTACTCAATGTAGGGGAGTAGGACATCATAGCCCTACTAATGTAGGGGAGTAGAGACATCATAGCCCTACTAAATGAGGGGAGTAGGGACATCATAGCCTACTAAATGTAGGGGGGTAGGGACATCATAGCCCTACTAATGTAGGGGAGTAGAGACCTCATAGCCTACTAAATTGTAGGGGAGTAGAGACATCATAGCCCTACTAAATGTAGGGGAGTAGAGACAATCATAGCCCTACTAAATGTAGGGCGGGTAGAGACATCATAGCCCTACTAAATGTAGGGGAGTAGGGACATCATAGCCCTACTAAATGTAGGGGGAGTAGAGACATCATAGCCTACTAAATGTAGGGGAGTAGGACATCATAGCCTACTAAATGTGGGGAGTAGGACATCATAGCCCTACTAAATGTAGGGGAGTAGAGACATCATAGCCCTACTAATGTAGGGAGTAGGACATCATAGCCCTACTAAATGTAGGGGAGTAGAGATCATAGCCCTACTAAATGTAGGGGTAGAGACATCATAGCCCTACTAAATGTAGGGGAGTAGGGAATCATAGCCCTACTAAATGTAGGGGTAGGGACATCATAGCCCTACTAAATGTAGGGGAGTAGGGACATCATAGCCCTACTAAATGTAGGGGAGTAGAGACATCATAGCCCTACTAAATGTAGGGAGTAGAACATCATAGCCCTCTGAAAATGTAGGGGAGTAGGGACATTCAATAGCCCTACTAAATGTAGGGGAGTAGGGACATCATAGCCTTACTAATGTAGGGAGTAGGGACATCATAGCCCTACTAAATGTAGGGGAGTAGGGACATCATAGCCCTACTAAATGTAGGGGAGTAGAGACATCATAGCCCTACTAATGTAGGGGAGTAGGAACATCATAGCCTTACTAAATGTAGGGGAGTAGGACATCATAGCCCTACTAAATGTATGGGAGTAGGGACATCATAGCCCTACTAAATGTAGGGGAGTAGGGACATCATAGCCCTACTAAATGTAGGGGGTAGGGACATCATAGCCCTACACAAATGTAGGGAGTAGGACATCATAGCCCTACTAAATGGTAGGGGAGTAGGGACATGCATAGCCTACTAAATGTAGGGGAGTAGGGACATCATAGCCCTACTAAATGTAGGGGAGTAGAGGACATCATAGCCCTACTAATGTAGGGGAGTAGGGACATCATAGCCCTACTAAATGTAGGGGAGTAGGGACATCATAGCCCTACTAAATGTAGGGGAGTAGGGACATCATAGCCTACTAATGTAGGGAGTAGGGATATCATAGCCTACTAATGTAGGGGATGGGAGTAGAGACATCATAGCCTACTAAATGTAGGGGAGTAGGGACATCATAGCCCTACTAAATGTAGGGGAGTAGGGACATCATAGCCCTACTAAATGTAGGGGGGAGTAGAGCACATCATAGCCCTACTAAATGTAGGGAGTAGGGACATCATAGCCCTACTAAATGTAGGGGGAGTAGCACATCATAGCCTACTAAATGTAGGGGAGTAGACATCATAGGCCCTACTAAATGTGGGGTAGGACATCATAGCCTACTAAATGTAGGGGAGTAGAGACATCATAGCCTACTAAATGTGGGAGTAGAGACATCATAGCCCTACTAAATGTAGGGGAGTAGAGGACATCATAGCCCTACTAAATGTAGGGGAGTAGGACATCATAGCCCTTAATGTAGGGAGTAGAGACATCATAGCCCTACTAATGTAGGGGTAGGACATCATAGCCCTACTAAATGTAGGGGAGTAGGGACATCATAGCCCTACTAAATGTAGGGGAGTAGGGACATCATAGCCCTACTAAATGTAGGGGAGTAGGGACATCATAGCCCTACTAAAATGTAGGGGAGTAGGGACATCATAGCCCTACTAAATGTAGGGGGGAGTGGACACATCATAGCCTACAAATGTAGGGGAGTAGGGACATTCATAGCCCTACTAAATGTAGGGGGAGTGAGAGACAATCAGACATCATAGCCCTACTAAATGTAGGGGAGTAGAGACATCATAGCCCTACTAAATGTAGGGGAGTAGAGACATCATAGCCCTACTAAACGTGTTGAGGAAAACAAAATCAAAAGTTCAATACCTTATTGTTTACATCTGTGTTAGCAGACATAACTGACTGAGATGGCAGCTAAAGAAATCTATGACTCCTGAAAGAATGTTGACAACAAACTGGGCAAAGACTCAATTTAACGTCCCCTAAATGTTCTTAAATTAACCTGTTGAAAATGTACAACTTGTTGAGTTTTGCAAATCCGATTCCTTTTCCACATTGGGATACAGCTYCAGCGTAATCAAATCACATGTCCTTAAAGCTATTTAAAAAAGCTATTTACAGTATAAGTACCCAAGCTGAAAGACACAACGGTTTGATTTCAGAAGTCTAATAGCACCACATCAACAAAAACCAAACCAGAAACACTGAAACATAAAAGGAGTATGAAAAACGACCACAACTAAGGATAAATTCATTATTAACTAGATTATTTCAAACACAAACGTCTGAAACACATGTACACCAACATGTAAATAATGAATTGAGTCATACAGTGATGGAACACAGTCTACCATCATAAAACCGCCTACCTTTTTAAATGCTACTTCTGCTGTCCAAAAGGAAGGCATTGGGAATTAAGTTAACATGTTGTTTAACAGGTCTTAAAACACAGCAAGTGGAAAAAGGCACCTTGTGTGTCTCATACTGAACAAAGCCACTGRATTRGTCCCAAATGGCACCCTGTTCCCTATATAGTGCCCTTCTTTTGACCAGTAGRCTGGTCAAAAGTAGTGCACTTTATAGGGAATAGATTGCCATTTGGAARGTATCCACTGTTAGGCTAGAGCTGAAACCTACAAGCTCACCAAGGGCAAATGTGTAAAATACTTGGGGTTTACAAGATACAACCCACCAATGGTAGTTGGTCCTGGGACAGGCCACAATAGTCTGCAGCACAATCACAAGCCCTACTAAACATAGTCTGATTCGTCTGGGCACACAGAAACAGGTGTCTCTCTTTTCTCTCTGTCTCAGACCACGTACACCAGATTGCTTTTGTCATATTACGCACTTTGAGAGATTTCATATTCATGACCCTTCTAAAGTCACTCAATTGACAGTTTGGATAAAAGGTAGACGTTGCAGTTACATAAGAGGGAATGGTCACTATCGTGAGCTGTCAAAGCGATTAAATATGTTCATACAGTAGTGTTTGCTTTAAACAAACTCTGATGTTGGTCAAACAGCCATTGTGTAACACACCATCCACTTTATCTGTGGCAAATCATCAATACCCCAGGGCATGAGTGGTGCCAATTTGCCACTCTAATCATTTTCACGCCTTCTCAAAAGTCAAAATGTAAAACCAATGATAACTACTGTATAGTAGCTCTGCTGCCCAGAGTTATCTGGTCAGGTCATGTAGTCAGGAAAAACTCCTGATCCTAAATATACACAGATACACAGATTGACAATGAGTGCTAGTCTAATCTATATCAATGCCTGTGACTCTGAGCAAGCTGATATTCCGTCCCAATGACATAATGTGGTGTGTCCATGGCAACGGGAGTGTCTGGGACAGTAATCCAGTGACACGGCCCCCCTGCTGAGGCAGCACTTTGAACACACTGCCCACCACTTAACACTGAGGCTCCACACAGGGATGGGACGGCATTGTGTGTGTGTGTGTGTGTGTGTGTGTGTGTGTGTGTGTATGTGCGTGCGTGCGTGCGTGTGTGTGTGTGCATAAACTGGAGAAATATGACACATCAACGCCTCACAAAGGCTACTGGGTAGACAGTCAAGTAGAACATATGAGTCAAGGGAGAAGGAGAGAGAATTGGGTTGGGAATGAGAGAGTAGCAACAGAACAGGGGGAGGTTGAGAGAGTAGCAACAGAACAGGGGGAGGTTGAGAGAGTAGCAACAGAACAGGGGGAGGTTGAGAGTTAGCAACAGAA
>NC_036842.1:86348807-86353979 GCF_002910315.2 Salvelinus sp. IW2-2015
TGACGTTTGGAAATTCTAAAAGGTAGACGTTGCAGTTTACATAAGAGGAATGTCACCTATCTGACTGTCAAGCGAACTTAAATATGTTCAAAGAGCTGTTGCTTTAACAAAACAAACTCTATGTATGGTCAAACACCATTAGTGATGTTAACACACCATCCACTTATCTGTGGCAAATCATCAATACCCCAGGGCATGAGTGGTGCAATTCCACTCTAATCATTTCAGCCCTTTCTCAAATAATCAAAAATGTAAAAAACCAATGATAACTACCTGTATAGTAGCTCTCTGCCATGCCCAGGAGTTTATCTGTCAAGTCATATCAGGAAAAAACTCCTGATTCCTAAAATACACAGATACACAGATTGACATGAGTGCCTAGTCTAATCTCATATCAATCCTTGACTCTGAGCAACCTATATTCCTCCCAATGACATGATGTGTGTGTCCATGGCAACGGGATGTCTGGACAGTATCCAGTGACACGGCCCCCTCGAAGCAGCACTTTAACACACTGCCCCACCACTTAACACGGGCTCCGACACAGGAGGGACGCATTTGTGTGTTGGCGTGTATGTGCGTGCGTGTGTGTGGTGTGTGTGCATAAAAACTGAGAAAATAGACACAACAACGCCTCAGCAAAGGCTATGGGTAGACTCAAGTAGAACATATCGAGTCACCCAGAGAATTGGGTTTGGAATTACGAAGATAGCAACAAAACAGGGAGAGTTGAGACGAGTACAACAGAACAGGGAGTTGAGAGTAGTCAGCAACAGAACAGGGGAGTTGAAGAGGTAGCAACAAAAGGGAGGTTGAGAGTTTTTAGAACAAACAGGGGAGGTGAGAGAGTAGCAACAGAACAGCGGGTGAATGTTGAGAAGTAGCAACAGAACAGGGGGATTGTTCAGAGTTAGCAACAGAACAGGGAGGTTGAGAGAATAGCAACAGAACAGGGGGAGGTTTGAGAGTGTAGCAACAGAACAGGGAGAGTTGAGAGAGTAGCAACAGAACAGGGGGAGGTTGAGAGAGTAGCAACAGAACAGGGGAGGTTGAGAGAGTAGCAACAAAACAGGGGAGGTTGAGAGTCAGTAGCAACAGAACAGGGAGGTTGAGAGTTAGCAACAGAACAGGGGGAGGTTGAGAGATACAACAGAACAGGGGGAGGTTGAGAGAGTAGCAACAGAACAGGGAGATGAGAGAAGTAGCAGACAGGGGAGGTTGAGAGTAGCAACAGAACAGGGGAGGTTGAGAGAGTAAGAACAGAAACAGGGGAGGAATGAGAGATAGCAACAAACAGGGGAGGTTAAGAGTAGCAACAGAACAGGGGCTTGAAGAGTTAGCAACAAACAGGGGAGTTGAGATAGAACAATCAGAACAGGAGGTTGAGAGGTTACAACAAACAGGGGAAGTGAGGAGTCAGCAACACAACAGAACAGGGGGAGGTTGAGAGAGTAGAAGAAAACTATTCAGGTTAAGAAAAAAATAGCGAGAACAAAGCAAAGACAAAGGAAAGCAGAAAAAGTAAGAAACATCCGACACAACCACATCAAAGACCAGACCTGAGACCAAAGGAATTCTAACCAAGTTAACAAACAACACACAAACAACAAGGTTACATATTTCAGTCCACCGTACCTCCTCCAGCTGACATGCCTTGATGACAGAGGTGTAGCGGAATTCGTCGTAGGTCAGACCAAACAGGATGTTGTCACGGATYGTTCCGGGCATGATCCAGGAGGTCTGGGGGGAGAAGGAGATCCGCCCACTGTGTTTGATCTTCCCCTCTGACGGGACCAGCTCTCCCAGGATCATCATCAGKAGGGAACTCTGGGGGGAGACACAGAATTAAAGACAACAGACACAGATAAAATGACATTTTATCTCTATGGAAGATACACATTAGTGTGTGTGTTAGCTTCCAGACGCAACTTCAGGAYTCTGTTGGGACATTGGGCTGATATTTGTGGARTCCCTTAGTTGAGCYTCTCTCTGGTGCCTGACAAWGGAAAATAACCCTAACCTAAAGTGMCAGTTTTCACACCATTTGTTTTTGCCTGTCAACAAAAGCAGATKTATAATTTCTAGGAATAATACTTACCAGTTGGCAGGTAAAATGTGTCCGTCGCTWTCAAAAAACGCATTTATAACCAGTTTTTATCCAGAGTCTTCCACTAGCCTACGWTTAACATTTTCCACCGGGAACACTTGCTTCTTTGTGTTTCCAGTGGAAAATGTCAATAGTAGGCTAATCGTTGGAATGGAAGACCCTATGACATAATGAGATATGAGAATTACAGGGACTGCAGTTGGCACATTTACAGAAATGTTGATTAATGTACATTGTTCGTGTCAAATCAAATCAACCCAATAAAGTAAACTACAAAGGCACAGACCTCCTCCATCCACCCCAGTGTTCCCTGACAGACAGTGAGTGGTAGTGGTACCTTTCCGGAGCCGGTGGATCCAGCCACGGCCAGCATCTGTCCCTTCTCCAGATACAGGCTGATGTTCTTGAGGACGGGTGTAACATATAGGTTGGTGAAGAACAGCCCTACGTCKCCGTTAGGGTGGCCGTTAGARTTGTTCTCCTGCTTTATCTTCTCAAACAACGCCCCGATACCCTGGAGAGGGGGAGAGAGTTGGGGGAGAAATAGAGAGAGAGTGAGGGAGGGTGAGAGGGAGAGAGAGTAGGAGGAGTAAGAGAGAGAGAGGGAGGGGGGAGAGAGAGGGGGGAGAGGTAGAGAGAGGGTGGGAAATAGCTTTACATTACATCAAATGTAAATTTCTCTCATACAATATGACCAGACCAGCTTGTCTGAAAGATTGAGCTCATGTGTGTACAGCTCTGGTTGTATTAGAAATACTATTTGTGCATAAAGGGGACAACAGACTAGTGATACCATGCTCTGATGAAGGCTTTATGCTGAAATGTCTCAGCCATCCAGCTGGGAAAATTAGAAAGACGAGAAAGTATTTTTTGGTCATTTATTTTCAAGTTTCTTGGAATCACTGAGAAATAGGAGACTCTTGCGCCCCAAAGAAAAAAGGCCTCAAATGTCAGTATTGGCCCCTAATCCATCAACATTTCCATAGAAATCAAATCACTGGTGAGAGTTCTGTAGGAGAGAAACGGTGAACCTGGTTGGTTTGTTAAATCATTGAGCTGGGTGACGTTTTATGGGTCAGTGATCTTCTAATGCCAAGGGCTTCCGTCACTTCTATAGCTTACACTGCGTCACATTCATATTCAAATGAGCTGACGTACACGCAGTCCACAATAAAGACCAGTCTGACAACTCTGGCCTATTTCCAAAACAACTTTTTTACAGGAGGAGACGCTGGGATAGAATCCTGGATGTGATAAATGAATGGATTCCTAACCAGATTGTCCCAGCATAGAATGGGTTTGGTATAGTTTACCACCGTCTAGCATAGCATTGGTATTGGTTATCTAAATTAGTGCACAAAGGATCTGAACACAAATCATTTTTTACCTACTTGGGATGGCCATAACATGTGTCCATAAAGTTAAATGTACTGCCTGCGACACTTCAAACTGATAACGTTGTTCTGTGGTCATGATGATGAATTGCCTTTTACCTACACAATAGTAGGATTATTATCAGGAAGAATAGAATGCARACACACACACACTCGTACCTCATCCCAGGAGGCAGTCACGTTCACCAGCTCTACCTCAGTGGTGGTCAGGTTGTACTCTAATACTTTGTACTCCTCTTTACAGAGGTATTCCTACAGGACAGACAAAACAAGAGTTAAAACCACTAGTGTATTACAAATTGAAACAGACAAGAATATTATCTTGGCAACAACAAGTCAGCTCAATACACACACACACACACACACACACACACGCACACGCACACGCACACGCACACGCACACACACACAGTGGAGAACAAACAGTAGTGGCTCAAATACAGAATAGACAACGTGTTGTCCTACGCCTTGTGCAGTACTGGCTCAGACAGAATATACAACATGTTCAGGAGATAGAGAGGAATCCCTGATAAGAATGACACAACAACAACTGTACTGTGACCCTAATATGGCCTTTTTGGCCGAGGACGACATGTGTCTGTCTCTCTCTCTCTATTTCTTGATGGGCCTAATGGCAAGGCAGTGTGAAGGGCATGTATGTGTCTTGGGGTGCAGTTGGTGTGGGGGGGGCTGTGTGTGTTTTGGATTCCAGATGTTGGACTGGAAAGTGACTCCATTACCTCAAACAGGTAGCTTCTACTTCCTCTTTGTGCGTGTGATTGAATGCCTCCGTGCGTGTGTGGTTGCCTGTGTGTGTACGCGTCTGCAGTGTTTCACCTAGGATTCTTGCAGTGGCAAAGTTAGCGTGGTAGTGGGCGTGGCCAGTTGTGCAGTCTCCAACCAACATTTTTAAAGGACCTCCTCTTGGCGACAGAGACAAAATGTTGCTGTTTAAAGTTAATTTCCTGCAATTCTACACATTTTACCATGGCTTATSCCGTGTTCTATGCTACATGAGTGACTCAAACATAATACCAAAATCAATGAGGGCCCCATGCCATGACATTTTTGCCATTTTTGATTCTCCTTGACTGTCTAGTTATTATTTTGGTGATTGTTATTCAAAAATCTTATTTAAAAATATATAGCTCCATTATCTCTAAATACTTTATATCTGGTTTAGTTGTTTAAGTTTACACTGTAAACACTTTACCATCCCAAAAATGATGAAAAAAATTAAATATTAAATAGCCGCTGCTAAATGAATATAGGGGAAACACTGATCCGTGTGTTTGTGCCAATTCCTATGAGTCTTCAGATACAGATACAGATTCTTCAGATACTGACAAAAAAATCACCAAAACTGACATAACTGTCGGGGACACTGACATAACCTTCAGGGACAGTGACATAACCTTCAGGGACACTGACATAACCATCAGGGGACACTGACATAACCATCAGGGGACACTGACATAACCTTCAGGGACACTGACATAACCTCCAGGGACAGTGCCATAACCTTCAGGGACAGTGTCATAACCTTCAGGGACAGTGCCATAACCTCCAGGGACAGCGACATAACCTTCAGGGACAGTGCCATAACCTCCAGGGACAGCGACATAACCTCCAGGGACAGCGACATAACCTCCAGGGACAGCGACATAACCT
>NC_036842.1:86354824-86362762 GCF_002910315.2 Salvelinus sp. IW2-2015
TCCTCCCTCCATTCTTCTCCCGTCCCCCCCATCGGTCTTTTCCTCCCATGCCCAAGTATGCATAACCGCCTCACCTCTATCTTTGTGACCAGCGCCAGGGTGTCGTACCACATCTGTATGGAGCCGGGCAGCTGTCTGGTGAGGGTCATACGGAGCACCATGAGGTAAGAGGCAGTGGTGAAGATACTTCTCAGGATGATGCCCTGGATAGACCCCATTCAGATTGTACTTTATTCATCCCCAATAGAAGTATTTCACAGATGTTTTACCTCATATTCATTATATCCAGCACAATACCAGTGTCTACGTATGTGAAAAGTGTGTGTTTTGTAGTAAAACAGATAAGAAAAGGTATTTTATTAATCKCCAAGGGGAAACTATTTTGTCATTCTTTGTCAACAAAACAAACACAAAACAAATACTCACAACATCAAAAACATCATAAGTCAATTAGATTTTAAATAAATATATATAGACCAGTGTGGAAAGTACCTTGCTGAGGGCGTGGGGCACGATAGCTGACACAATGACCAGGATGGCAGAGAAGAAGTAGGAGGCGCTGTAGAAGTACCGCAGAGAACCAATCTTCCTCGTCAGCGTCATCTCATCCCTGGGAGGGGGGAGAGAGGAGAGGTGGGGGGGTGMGGGACCATATTTACGTCACAGTCTGCCTAGACAAGGTTACAAGATGTCCTGTCACGTACTTGACGGCATAAATAGGTGGACAAACAGCCACAGGGAAATGTCATTTTGGATTTAGCCCCACATTCTCCCAAATCAGACAGGGATTAAACATTGAACATTGGCAATTTACTCAAGGACTGTATAACCAAAAAACATAACACATCAAGGATAGAGCTCTCCATTGATTGACTGGACTACACACTGCAGGATTGTTGCTCTGATTGGCTTTGTTTGTGAAAGTCATGTGTTATGATCATAGAGCGCAATTAATGCTTCCTTTGAGCTTTGAGTCATATTTAAAGGAATTGAAGCGAAATTATCTTGATGGGAATCTCATTAATGAGAGTCACAGATCATCTATCTAAACTAACAGTTTTTTGTTCCAAGAAGATCTTAGATAGATGGGTTCTTGTTGCTAACATTACTTGTCACGTCAGAGTATTACAACAGAGTCAAAGCATGACCACTTTCCCTATAGCTCTGGGATTGTTGCCTTGAACATTTAAGCAATAAGGCACGGGGGGGTGTGGTATATGGCCAATATACCACGGCTAAGGGCTGTTCTTAGGCAAGACGCATCGCGGAGTGCCTGGATACAGCCATTAGCCGAGGTATATTGGCCATATACCACAAACCCCTGAGGTGCCTTATTGCTATTATAAACGGGTTACCAACGTAATTACAGCAGTAAAAATAAATGTTTTGTCATACCCATGGTATACGGTCTGATATACAATGGCTGTCAGCCAATCAGTATTCAGGGCTGGAACCACCCAGTGGTTAATGCTTGTAAGATCACTTGTCTCTGTTTATGTACAGTATTAGGTTATAGTTAGGTCATGGAGTGTTTTGTGTGTGTCTTACTGTCTGATGTTCTTGATGATGGTCTCCATCACCTCCTCCCAGCCGTAGGCCTTCACTGAGTGGATGTTCTCTACGATCTCTGAGGTCAGAGCCAGACGCCTGCTGATTAACCCTGCTCTTTTCTGCCTGATCATAGGACCCCCCCACAAACACACACAGACAGACACACACACACAAACACACATATTAGACTCACGTACGTACACACACACACACACACACACCACCACACACCACACACACACACACACACACACACAACACACAGAATAAGACACACAGGAAGAAATGGGGGAGGGATAAAGGGGGGAAGAAGTGGGGGTGACATCTACCCTCTTTCTTTCTACCTGTCCTGTTCTGTATGTCTTGTTTTGTAATATTTGTTTTGATACCCAGAACTCTGGGTCTTTTTGTTTCTGTCTGCCTCTTTTATGTTTTACATAAGAATTGTATACCTGTCTTTTATACTTATACACCATTCTTGTGTGTGTTCAAATAAAAAATATTTGAAGAAAAAAAAAGAAGACACAACACACACACACACACACACACACACACACACACACACACACACACACACACACACACACATCCGACACACACACACACACAGAGAAAAGACACACACACCATATGATACAATTAATGAACTTTTTCACTTCAGAGAGATGGCTGAGAACATAAACATCAAGACTTAACAGGTTTGGGTTGTTAATTAACAAGATGTATTTCTGGATCAAAGGAGTTTTTGTGTGGAACAGTGAAAGTTGTGCCCGTACTGAATAGGCAGGTTTCCCACTTTGTTGACATTTCTCAGGGGCACAGGCCATGCCGTTCTGTTCTATGTGGGTAAGATGAGATCAGTGGCGAAGATCAGAGCTACCTGTCCAACCCATCTAGAGGGCACAGTGTTGAGTGGTGTGTGTGTGTGTGTGTGTGTGTGGTGTGTGTGTGTGTGTGTGTGTGTGGTGTGTGTGTGTGTGTGTGTGTGTGTGTGGGTGTGTGTGTGTTGTGTGTGTGTTGTGAACCCCTGTAGAGTCCAGTACCCACCTGTGAGGCCCATCTTCTAGAGAGGCAGGCCTGTATGATGCCCAGCAGGGTGAGGCAGCCAAGGCACAGAAAACCATTCACCTCGATCAGCTCCCAGATCAACCCCACACACAGGATGCACTGCAGAGGGGTGATCCACACAAAGTGTGCCAGGCCAAAGACTCTGCAACACACAATACACATGAATGTATGAAGAGAAGACACACGCAGTAACATGTATATGTACACAGACACAACACACACACACACACCACACACACACAACAAAATAAATATGTAAGGACAATCTACAATACATATTTTTACACCATGGGTCTTTAACCCTCCTAGGCAAATCGGCAACCCAGGATCCATAATACATTAGCAAAAAAACTTTTTACACATTGTGTTTTACAATCAGGTAATGATAATGGCAACGTATTTAGGATTAGTTTAAAATACAACAAGTTTTGCAAACCATAATAAGTTTTTTTGGTAATTGTTTTTAATAATTTTGACCTTTCTGTAATACTATATCCCCACGGATAAATAATTGGAAGAGTAGTGTATACACTATTATATATCCACTATTAGCGTAGAAAGCGTAACTCCAAACCACATTTTCACTAAAGCAAGCAGTTAAGCTGGTTAAACAAAGGTAGCCATGTGTTGGCAAAAAAATGTAGTCCAATTCAGGAAAGCTTACCAGCATGCCAGCGGCAACTTGCCACACTGGTCAACTATTCCACACGGTGGCTTTTTTTCTAGCCTATGTCAGATGACTCAATGTAATAGCTGTAGTAGTGTAAACTCCAGTGAGTGTAATTAGCCTCCAGTGAGTTTAAGCGCCATAGTAATTACTCCATGGATTAGTCCCAGGTGAGTGTCTAGCCAGTGAATATAACTAGCTCCAGTATTGTAACTAGCTCCAGTGATGTGCTAATTAGCTCCATGAGTTAGCCAGGGTATGTAATTTAGCTCCAGTGAACTGTAATTAGCTCCAGTGACTGTAATTAGCGTCCTTAGTGAGTGTAACTAGCGCAGTGATGTAACTAGTTCCAGTGAGGTGTAAACTAGCTCCAGCTGAGTGTAATAGCTGCTAGTGAGTGTAATTAAGCTCCAGTGACAGATAACTAGCAGGTGTAATCAGACTATAGCTCGGACTGTTGCCTATAGTGTAGCGCGGTTTTGGGCTCGGAGTGTTTACTCCTGGTGGAATTAGCTCCAGTGACTGTAATTAGTCTCCAGTGACTGAACTTAGCGCTCAGTGAGTGCTAATAGTTGCGCTAGTGAGTGTAATTTAGCGTCTAGTGAGTGTAATCCTCAGTGAAGTTACTATGAGTGTATACTAGGGGGCTCCAGTGAGTGTATTCGAGTGATTGCAGTGAGTGAGTGTAACTAGCTCCAGGGAGAACTGCTCCAGAGTTATGCCCAGTGAGTGTTAACTAGCTCTAGTGAGTGTAATTAGCTCCATGTGAGTAGTAACTAGCTCGTATGCTATTAGCTCCCAGTGAGTGTAATTAGCTCCAGTGACTTGTAATTAGCTCCAGTGAGTTGTAAACAGCTCCATGAGTGTAACTAGTTCCAGTGAGTGTAAACTACTCCAGTGAAGTGATAACTAGCTCCAGGCTGTGTACTATTCGCTCCGTGAGTGCTAATTAGCTTCCAGTGAGTGTAATTAGCTCGTGAGACTAGTAGTAGTGTAACTAGCTCCAGTGAGTGTAATTAGCTCCAGGCAGTGTAATTAGCTCCAGTGAGTGTAACTTAGCTTCCAGTGATTGTAATTTAGCTCCAGTGAGTGTAAATTAGCTCCAGTGGAGTGTAATTAGCTCCAGTGATGTAACTAGTTCCAGTGAGTGTAACTAGTTCCACGTGAGTGTAAACTTTAGTTCCAATGAGTGTAACGAGCGCGAGTGAGTGTAATTAGCTCCAGTGAGTTGCTTAATTAGTTCCAATGAGGTAACTAGCTCTAGTGAGTTGTAACTAGCTCAGTTTAGTGTAATGAGCTCCAGTGAGTTTAACTAGCTCCACCGTGAGTGTAATTAGCTCCAGGGAGTTGTAATTTTAGCTCCAGTGAGTTGTAACTAGTTCCAGTGATGTAAACTAGTTACCAATGAGTGTAAACTAGCTCTAGCTGAGTGTAAAACTGGTAGCTCTAGTGGTGTAAATTAGCTCCCATGTGAGTGTAATTAGCTCCAGTGAGTGTAACTAGCTTCCAAGTGGATGTGTAATTAGCCTCCAGGGAGGTAATTAGCTCCAGTGAGTGTAACTAGTTTCAGTGAGTGTAACTTAGGTTCCAGCTGAGCTGTAACTAGTTCCAATGGAGTGTAACTAGCTCTAGTGAGTGTTAATTAGCTCCAGTGGGAGTGTAATTAGTTCCAGTGAGTGTAATAGCTCCAGTGAGTGCTAATTAGTCCAGTGAGTGTAATTAGTTCAGTGAGTGTAATTAGTTTCCAGTGAGTGTAATTAGCCTCCAGTGCAGTGTAATTAAGCTCGCAGTGAGTGTATTAGTTCCATGTGAGTGTAATTAGTTCCAGTGAGTGTTAATTTAGCCTCCAGTAGTGTAATTAGCTCCAGTGGTGTAATTAGCTCCAGTGAGTGCTAACATAGCTCCAGTGAGTTACTAGCTCAATATTAGAAGTTAATAAATTAAAGTTGACATCATTAGAGAGAAAAATTATCCATTTCTACTCTAGGTATGTATGTACGTTTCGTTCTCTCTCCGTCCTGAGGAGGAGCATTGATCGGACCATATGCAGCGAGGTATGAATACATAATGATTTATTTAAAGAAAGACGAACACGATAGCACACTTGATAATTAAAAAATAACAAATGACGTAAACATGACCATAGAGACTTACAGACACACGAAGACGCAACGACCTTGGAAAAAACTCACACTAAAACGACAACAGCTCCGTGTGGCACAAACACGAACACAGGAACAATCACCCACCAAACAAACGGTGTGTGAAACAGCCTACCTTAAATATGGTCTCAACATCAGAGGAACGTAAACCACCTCCATATGTCCGTGACTGAGAACATATCAGGCTAATTAACCAATGGACCTAAACAATAGAAAACATAACATAGAATGCCGCCCAGCTAGCTACGTCCTGGACCATACAAACAAAACAAATAAAGGAACAAGTCAGGAACGTGGACATGTAAATCTAACAATTTTGTATCTAATCTGTTGCGTTAGGTGATATTTTCATGGGTAAAACATTGAATTATAATGAATGAGATTAAAAAAAGTAAAATTCCTATTATTTCTTATTTTTTCCCACAACAAACCCTGCAGATCACCGGTGTTGACCCCTGCAGACCCCCAGTTGAATATCGCTGTTAACACATTCCTTGAGAAGTGTGGAGAGACATTACTGTAGGCTAAACATACATTTACTGTCAGTTAAACTACATACTGTCAGTTAAACTACATACTGTCAGTTAAACTACATACTGTCAGTTTAAAATACAATACTGTCAGTTAAATCACATACTGTCAGTTAAATCACACAATGCAGATAGCCCGGTTAGGCAAATGTGCGGGAGCACTGGTATTGAAGTAGTATTTACATGAATGTATAGTTAAAGTGACTATGCATATATGTAAACAGAGAGTAGCAGCAACATTAAAAGAGTGGTTGGGGGGGGGGGGGGGAGGGCACACAAATGCAAATAGTCCGGGTAGCCATTTGATTACCTGTTCAGGAGTCTTATGGCTTGGGGGAAAAAACTGTTGAGAAGACTTTTTGTCCTAGACTTGGCACTCCGGTACCGCTTGCCCATGCGGTGGTAGAGAGAACAGTCTTGGACTGGGGTGGCTCTGGGTCTTTGACAATTTTTAGGGCCTTACTCTGACACCGCCTGGTGTAGAGGTCCTGGATGGCATGGCAGCTTAGCCCCAGTGATGTTACTGGGCGTACGCACTTACCCTCTGTAGTGCCTTGCGGTTGGAGGCCGAGCAATTGCCTACAGGCAGTGATGCAACCAGTCAGGATGCTCTCGATGTTGCAGCTGTAGAACCTTTGAGGATCTTAGGAACAATGCCAATCTTTTTAGTTTCCTGAGGGGGATAGGCTTTGTCGTGCTCCTCTTCACGACTGTCTTGGTGTGCTTTTAACCATTCTAGTTTGTTTTTGATGTGGACACCAAGGAACTTGAAGCTCTCAACCTGCCCATTGCAGCCCTGTCGATGAGAATGGGGGCATGCTTCGCGTCCTCCTTTTCCTGTAGTCCACAATCATCTCCTTAGTCTTCGTTACGTTGAGGGATAGGTTGTTATTCTGGCACCACATGGCCAGGTCTCTCACCTCCTCCCTATAGGCTGTCTCGTCGTTGTCGGTGATCAGGCCTACCACTGTTGTGTCGTCTGCAAACTTAATGATGGTGTTGGAGTCGTGCCTGGCCARGCAGTCGTGGGTGAACAGGGAGTACAGGAGGGGACTGAGCAGYCACCCCTGGGGAGATCCAGTGTTGAGGATCAGTGTGGCAGTTGTTGTAGAAAAAATCTTCGTCCAATCCGAGGTGAGTGATCGTTGTCATGATATCCAGAAGCTCTTTTTTGAATATAATATATATATGAATAACGCAAGAAAAAAACACATAATAGCACAATTGGTTGGGCGCCATTTCTTCCGGCACCATTTGAACTATATAGGCCTAGGTCTATATATTATTTTTACCTAAGCCTTTATGTGTTTTAKATTTTTCCTAATTGTAGGCTACTAGAGAGGGTGAAAATTATGCTAAGTGGGAATAAACAAAGAACAGCACTGTAGCTGATCAATGTGAAGGTTAACTTTATTATACAACAATTTTTGGTTTGGCTAATCTGGGAACTTGGTGAAATAATGTTCAGAGAATCCATGTTGGCAATTTGGTGAAATTATTCCTTTTCTAAATATTCAATATGATTCCCAAGGATTGATGTAGAGCAAGTGTGAAAATCTAAACGTTTGAATGGTTTTTCTTCTAAATTGGCAGCATTACTTCCCCATGTTTCCTCTAACGACAGTGTATGATACGCCATTTTGAAGATCTGAGTCTGTACCTTTATCCAATGTAAAACAACACAATTTCAAATTGTAGGACATAAGACTGAAAAGAGACGGTGGGTCACATATGTTGATGTTGGGGTGGTGCTGGAGATGATGAATATGAAGTTGAATAAAACAATACAATCTAACTGGCCTGCGCACATGTGAGATTTGTTTCAGAGTGCCCGAAATCAAGTAAATTGTTAACCGTCTACCCCTTTATCCAAAAAGCCTAGATGGTAGGGCTTGGCAATATAAACGCATGCTAGTTGGTAGAGATAGCTTTGGGCTAAGCCACAAGAGAGGAGAAGAGA
>NC_036842.1:86368578-86371140 GCF_002910315.2 Salvelinus sp. IW2-2015
TCCCATTCCTCCATGCAGATCTCCTCTAGAGCAGTGATGTTTTGGATCTGTTGTGGGCAACACGGACTTTCAACTCCCTCCAAAGATTCTCTATGGGTTTGAGATCTGGAAGACTGGCTAGGCCACTCCAGGACTTGAAATGCTTCTTACGAAGCCACTCCTTCGCTGCCCAAGCGGGTGTTTTGGATCATTGTCATGCCTGAAAGACCCAGCCACGTTTCATCTTCAATGTTCCTTTGCTGATGGAAGGAGGTTTTCACTCAAAAAACTCACAAGATACATGGCCCCATTCATTTCTTTCCTTTACACGGATCAGTCGTCCTGGTCCCTTTGCAGAAAAACCAGCCCCAATGCATGATGTTTTCACCCCCATGCTTCACAGTAGGTATGGTGTTCTTTGGATGCAACTCAGCATTCTTTGTCCTCCAAACACGACGAGTTGAGTTTTTACCAAAAATGTTATATTTTGGTTTCAATCTGACCATATGACATTCTCCCAATCTTCTTTCTGGATCATCCAAAATGCTCTCTAGGCAAACTTCAGACGGGCCTGGACAGTTACTGGCTTAAGCAGGGGGACACGTCTGGCACTGCAGGATTGAGTGCCTGGCGGCGTAGTTGTTTACTGATGGTAGGCTTTTTACTTTGGTCCCAGCTCTCTGCAGGTCATTCACTAGGTTCCCCCATGTGGTTCTGGGTTTTTTGCTCACCGTTTTGTGATAATTTTGACCCCACGGGGGTGAGATCCTGCGTGGAGCCCAGATCGAGGGAGATTATCAGTGGTCTTGTATGTCTTCCATTTCCTAATAATTGCTCCCACAGTTAATTTCTTAAAACCAGCGCGTTACCTATTTGCAGATTCAGTCTTCCCAGCCTGGTGCAGGTCTACAATTTTGTTTTCTGGTGTCCTTTGACAGCTCTTTGGTCTTGGCCATAGTGGAGTTTGGAGTGTGACTGTTTGAGGTTGTGGGACAGGTGTCTTTTATATCTGAATAACAAGTTCAAACAGGTGCCATTTAATACAGGTAACGAGTGGAGGACAGAGGAGCCTCTCAAAGAAGAAGTTACAGTTCTGTGAGAGACAGAAATCTTGCTTGTTTGTAGGTGATCAAATACTTATTTTCCACCATAATTTGCAAAATAAATTTCATAAAAAATCCTACAATGTGAATTTTCTGGATTTTTTTTTCATTTTGTCTGTCATAGTTGAAGTGTACCTATGATGAAAATTACAGGGCCTCTCTCATCTTTTAAGGTGGAGAACTTGTCACAATTGGTGGCTGACTAAATAAACTTTTTTGCCCCACTGTAGCTTTGGGCTAAGCCACAAGAGAGGAGAAGAGAGAGCTTGGGAACAAGTGAGAGTTTGAAGCCACATCCAATCCAGGTGATAATTGCCTAGGAGCAGGTAGCAGAGTGTATTGACATTCAACACCCCTGCTCTAGGACTCCTAACGTTCAGCCTTCACTATCCTAGCTACGGCTAAATTACACACCCCTCTCATCCCATGTTGGCTTGACAAATGGCTGGCTTCACTTGTTTTCCACCACTGAGCACTGACATAGGACTCATGCCCAAGCCTAACCGGAGTGGAGAAATGTGCTTGGAGTGTGACTCACATTTTTTACGTCCTTCTCTCATTGACATCTGCATGATGTATGATTTTACAGGGAGGTCGGAGTTGCCTGGCTGCGTATGTATCTCGAGCTGTGATTCGGCCCATGCTGCAGTTTGTTTGTTACCACATAGTTCAACTGGGAGATATTCCTGGGAGCACAGCTAGAGTTGTGGTGTCTCAATTCGTAGAAAGCATAGCTTGGTGTTTGGATGACGATGCAACAATGATTCAAAGTAGTTGAGATTGCAAAATGTCATTCCTGCCCTTGACTACAGTATACTGGCCCAAACTGGCCCCTTCAACCTGTTCCCCTCATACCACCATGGCCACCTAACTATCCCCTAACTAACTGGCTCATTCAAATCCCCCACCTTTTCACCACTGAAACTTTTCCCCCATTGTCTTCTGACACGTTTCGTCACTCTTATGCAACGGTGAAGAAAATCACGCTTTCTGACATAAGACAATGCTCTTCTTGACATCATTGTTATAGAGGAGAATGCATTCTCAGTCGACTAACCTGGTAAACTGACAGTTAAAAAGTAGATTACTTAGGTCCTTAGTTCTCATCGAGATTATTGAGGTTGAGGTTAGGGTTAGTACAGCAGATGAGTTGGGTGGTTCTTACCTCATCCAGTTTGTTGAGGTGGGCTGACATCAGGCTGACCAGCTGACCTGTGCTGATCTTGTCCAGGACCCGGCTGGACAGCTTCAGAGTCTGAAGTGTCAAAGGTCAGGGGTTAGGACAGACACAAAGGGTTAAAAAGCTGAAGCAGGAGAGGCTGCAGTATGACACTAAGAGGGTGTGGCAGCCACACAGCCCGACCCTCACACAAGAGTCTGGCTACACTGAAGAGGGCAATGTAGATCTTCATGCCTGCCAAGGTGGTGGCATGCCAAAGATGTGCCCATACACACACCCACACCCTGCCCACACAAACAC